>NC_139646.1:21030339-21040339 GCF_964638095.1 Poromitra crassiceps
CTAGGTGTGGAAGATCCAGAGTGGCTTGTGTCTGCGCAGGTTTGAGCACGCTCACAGCAAAGGAGTGACCTGTCTGAGCTTCTCTAAGGACAGCAGCCAGATTCTCAGCGCCTCCTTTGACCAGACCGTCAGGTGGGACATGACTATCATGTTTTCTATGCACATTGTTAACATGTAGTAAAGCAGGTGCTGTTACTCAGTATGGACAGACCATATGAATGCGTCATGTGTTGTAACAGCTGTGTGGCTCTGTGCTGCTACAAATCATTGAGATTATTTAGAATTTGCTACAACATGACTTGTTTGGGCAACCTAGTGGCTGGTATACTGGTGTTTTTACCACGGCACGGCGGAGCCAGCCGTGGTCTTCAAGTGCCATTTTCAGCTCATGCAGGCAGGCAGTAACCTGACACTGCTAGATGGTTTGTTTCACTGAATTATCTGGGAACTCGCTCAGGAAACTGTTTAAAAGGAGCAGGCACTTTAAAAAAAAAAACCTGGCAGGTGATTGGATGCCCCATCTGTCTATCACATCTATCACAGGCTTGTTCCTCGCTGTTGTCACACCTAAATCCCGCCCGTAGACGCTCATTGGTTCAGATTCAAACCAATAGATTGGAGTGTGGCAAGATGGATTTGACGGCCATCAAGAACGGAAATGTGATGCGCTTTGTCAGATGGCCTCTAGAGGGTGTCTTTGACAAAGAGTCTTTGACTGAAAGATGACTCGCCTGTGGGCCATTGATGCCAGCTTGGTCACTACATTTGGCCACTTTTCAGACCCCCTTGAGTGCACAGAATCTGGGCTTGTTATCTGAGATATGCCACGTCACTTGTACTAAAGACTTGTGGCTAAAGACAAACTTGACTTTTTGAGTAAACAAACACATGTTGTGCACATATACATTCTCCCTTTATAAACAATGCAAATAAGCGGTAGAGTGGAATCTTGACATCAGATTTTTCTCGCATGCATAACGCACCTGCAGGCAATTAGGTCTTTCTCTCTTTTCCTGCTCTATGATGAGGAGCATTCGATTTCTATTAGTGAATCGTGTGGAGTGTGGGCTGTGTTGGAAGCACATGGGTTGTGTGGGAGTAGCTGAGACGACATGTCCTCAACCTCAGGCCCAAAGCTGCAACGTGTGCCTCCACTTGCAATTCCAAGAGATGGTAGATGGTTGTTTATTTATGCTAACTCATCACACCAGAGAGGGAGTGAATCAACCAATCAATCAACCAACCAACCAATCAATCAACCAATCATTTAATGACCACAGGACCGAGGTCGGTACAATTTTCTTTTCGGTACAGCATCGTGGGTAAGTTTAATTCAACAATGTTAGTAACATCAAACATAGACAGATATCAGTAACACATTACTGACTGGCACATCAGAGAATATACACAGATTACCACAACACAAAAATCACTGACAATATTTACAAGATTTTATTGTTTCCCCCCCCCTTATTTATTTATTTATTTTGGTGTGGGGGCACATTTTCGCCTTTATTTAACAAGACAGTAGGTAGACAGTACATTTTTCAGGGTTAGTAAGAGGACTTTAGAGTCCTTATTGCAGTGAGCATTAGGTGTTTTGTCATGGATTAGCTGTGCACTAGTCTCGCGAGCCAGCCTCTCTGACGGAAGGGAAGAGAGGCTGGCTCGCGAGACTAGCTGTGCACTGACTCAAGTCACTCCAGAGGATCTAAAAATAAGACATTGGTTACTCAGCAACTGGTGTATTTAACACCATGTGCTGGTCCTGAAGAAAAATGCCCCATGAGTTACATACGCTACCAGTCAAAAGTTTGAACACACCTTCCCATTCACTTGAATGAGAGTGTATCCAAACATTTGACTAGCACTGTAAACATAGCTTTGTTTAGTTACTGAACCTGCTGTTTGACTAGTACTGTAAACATGGTGTTGTTTATTTACTGAACCTGCTGTTTGACTAGTACTGTAAACATGGCTTTGTTTATTTACTGAACCTGCTGTTTAGTACTGTAAACATGGCTGTTTAATACTGAACCTGCTGTTTGACTAGTACTGTAAACATGGCGTAGTTTATTTACTGAACCTGCTGTTTTGTTGCTTCCAAAACAACTGTCAGTCAGTTTTACAACTGTGTTATTTTCAGAATCCATGAATTGAGGTCAGGCAAGACACTCAAGAAGTTAATTGGCCATACGTCATTTGTAAACGATGCATCTTTCACACACGATGGCAGTCACATCATCAGTGCCTCATCGGATGGCACAGTGAAGGTACACTGATCACTTACAATACTCACTATTGGTCCTATGCTAGATCATTATTACTGTGTGTAATATACACACACAATATATTTCTCCCACTGAATGATAAACACTTTTCCATGTGCACATTTTAGATATGGAATACAGAGACTACAGAATGCATCCACACATTAAAATCTCTGTTGAAGAGCTCAGAAATCCCTGTCTACAATGCGATTCCTCTCCCCCAAAATCCAGAGCACTTTGTGGTGTGCAACCACTCCAACATGGTGGTCATCATGAACATGCAGGGTCAGGTGAGAAGAACTCATTAGAATCCATTCATAATCACTAGTCACATCCGCCGAACAAGAGCTTATATAGTTTCTCCAAACATGAAATAAACGAGACTGCTACCATTCTTTCATACCATCCAGAATATTCATTCAGTCAATTAACTTCAATCAAAGACGGATGAAATGCAGTGAAACATCGTTCTCGGCATCATTTGTGTCGAGATATTAAGTATTTTCACTATGACAATACCCACATAATATCATTGAGTTTTGTTAATGTTGCCTCTCTCCTCATTTAGACTGTGAAGACCTTCAGCTCAGACAGAAAGGAGGGGGGAGACTTTGTATGTTGCACCCTCTCCCCCCGTGGGGAGTGGATCTACTGTGTGGGAGAAGACTTGGTGCTGTACTGCTTCAGATATGCCACGGGACGGCTGGAGAGAACGCTGACTGTAAGCCCTATATCCATATATATATATATATATAGCCAATATCTACTTAACTATATCTACTCATTATTAGAGCCTGTAAAAGAAGGCAGTTTATCCAGACTCTTTTGATTCATAGCCACTTCACGTCCTTTTTTTTTTGTCTGAGTGGAATGTTATATGGTCTCTCCTGATTCTAAATATAGCTGAATCACTTGGTTTGACCAAGTAAAATTATTTTTTATAAACATTTTACAAAATGTCTATGGAAAAATGAATGGTGGAAAATCCCTTGGTTTGTATGCCTAACCCGGAAGAGGGTGTGATTTTGGCACTCTATTAAATAACCTGACCTGTGAGATTTTGCCCATCTAGTTATTTTTTGCCCCACTTGATAATCGCTGTTGTGAAAGAATACTGCTGCTGCTGCTGCTGCTGCTGCTGCTGAGTAGCCATGCTAGTGAAGGCTGCCTAGATGATGTCTGGTGATCTGTGATTTGAATGTCTGGTGATCTGTGATTTGAATGTCTGGTGATCTGTGATTTGAATGTCTGGTGATCTGTGATTTGAATGTCTGGTGATCTGTGATTTTCTGCACCAACAGGTCCACGAGAAAGATGTAATTGGCATCGTCCACCACCCACATGAGAATCTGATCGCCACGTACAGCGAGGATGGCCTCCTGAGGCTATGGAAACCTTAGACATCACATGTCATGATGATGTGCACACAGTACTTAGACATCACATGTCATGATGTGTACACAGTACTTAGACATCACATGTCATGATGTGTACACAGTACTACACACAACTCATCATATGGAACCAACTTAACCAGTGCAGTTTGAATCCCCCATTTTCATCTCTTCTCTCTCTAGACCTGAAAATGCACGATGGTAAACTGTTGTGAAAACAGATTTGTAATCAAAGTTGCCATTTTGTTTGGGCATAAGCAAACAATATCAGGGATGGGTCAGTGACGGTTTGTAATACTTTTGTAATATTGATTCAATGATACAAATGTAATGCCATAGTTGCGTCTTCCCTGCATGCTACCTCAGTACACTTTTTACTTTTTTACTCGTGTAAATATCAGTACACGAGAATACTTCAACAGTTTAAGTATTTCTGGAAGATATGCATGAGAAACCTCCATTGACACTTGGTATCCAGTGTGTTTATATTAAGTGTTAATGTAGTCGCAACCTGACTGTTACTTTGTTGCACTGAAATTATGTAATTGGTGTGTTTGTGCATTAGTACAATAAAGATGCCTGCAAGGTAAGGTACTGCTTGTACCAATATTTATCCTTCGTACTATCTACATCATTGGTGCACAATTGTATGTTTGTTTATTACAGACTGTATCTTGTATATATTGTATATAACACTGAAGTTGGCAATCACTGTCAAAATGATTAACAATAAAATTGAAAAACTTTACTGTGATGTCCTTATTTATTCTCTTGAATCTTGAATCTTGAATCTTGACCACATTATTGTGTCAGGCTAAAAATAGTAGGCCTAATTGTGTCGTACTAAATTTGTTCCCTAAATGACAAATAAGTGAGTAATTTCTTTTTTCTTTTTTTTATTACAATAATACAAACAATACAATCCACCAACCGCTTCCTCCACCGCCAACATACAATAAACACACCGTTGAGCAACAGAGCACAATTAAAACAGGACACTATTAAAAAGTGAGTAATAAACTTTACTTACTTACTTTACTACTTACTTATCTACTATTAAATATGAATATAAATATATATAAATTATAAATATAAGCTTTAACCATCATGTATGGTCTGCCTCTATATGGTCTGCCCCATGGCCAAAAGGAAGATGGGGCTTGATTGTGCAGGCTTTGGTATTACAAAACATCAACAACAGGCCTCTCTCCCATAACAAGATGATGTTATGTCTGCTAAGCTCCAGAGAACCCACCTGTCTTCAGTTAGACCAGAGAACCCACCTGTCTTCAGTTAGACCCAGTTCCCCTGTCAGGAACCGGAACAACTTGGCACTGTGCTCTTTATTCTTGTCGGCGGTGTCGGTGTCGCCGATGGTGGACACCGACAGCACCACGCAGGGAGAGCAGGACCCGCACAGCAGCATCGGCAGGCCGGGTTTCACCACCAGGTTTGTCCTCTGGAAAACAACAAACAATCACCCTTTACCAAAAGCAGCCAACCCTGGGGCTGCTCATACTCTTAACGTCATGTAGGGTCTTTACAGTTAGGCTTTCCCTATGCTCAAAATAAATCATCTGGGTAACATTTTATTTGGATAATCCGCCTACAGAGAGTGTAGACCCTCTATTAACATTCCAACAGCTTTTGCTGACATTTAACAATCCCACTGTTTCACTTTTGTCTGTAGATGTGTTTAACAGATTATAATAGAGTAGGCTATGTGACCATTCATGAACATTCTCAGAACAATTGAGTCGCTCCAGCTGGGATGAGACTCAGGTGGGAATGGGAAACAAACACAATCTGTTAAACATCCACAGACAAACATCTACAGACAGAAGCGAAACAGTTGAATTGTTGAATGTCAACTAATAAGTGGTCGAATTGTTACAAAATACTCTTTGTAGTTAGGTGGACTATCCAAATAAAGTGTTAGCATTATCTGATCCAGGAAGGACATGGTACCTTAGGTCTTATCAATGAATATGTGGATCATTGGCTTTAGAACACAAAGACCTGTAGAAGGTCAAAAAGTGTTTCCACAAGAGACCACTCTCCTGGGCTCAAATGTCACAGCTGAAACATCTTCTGAAACAGTGTCTGCGCCCCATACTAAAAGGGTCATAAGCTATTTGTAGCTGCTGATAATATCATTAGCTGCATCAAAAAAAAATCTTAAATTTCTATGAATAATTCTGCCATCATTTGATCACAAGGGTTGTACTCTGCAGGCCACAGCAGGGGAGATGAGCAATCCTCTGATCTTGTCTGGTCCAGTGTGTGAAGTTTGATCTGTCAGAAGAAAATGAAATTGATATTGACAGGAGTTTTATCTTTGACCTTGAGTCAAAATCACATGTTGAAGAAAAATGAAAATGGTATTTTCAGCTGGGACCAGCAGCTCTAGGTTGCTCTGTTGGTCGGTCGGTCGAAATTTCGAAATGCATGGTGGCAGAGGCAGAGTAGATTGGCCTGCCCCTACCATCCTGCACATATGTGTTTGCAGCTATTCCAAATCTGTGCGTTTTTTTAACGTATCCCTGATTTTTTATTTATTTATTTTAGTAGACTTCCAAATACATTTCTCACAATTTGAGAGAAAATTAAAAACTTTGTCTCCATTATAATGAGATCAAATTTGGACTCGAAATTTGCCATACTTTGTTAGCCTGGGTGAACCCAGCCTTCAACGTGATGTCACAGACTGGTCTGTAGCGTAGTACATGGAGGTCACGTGACGTCACAGACTGGTCTGTAGTGTAGTACATGGAGGTCACATGGAGGCTGGGTTTACCCCAGGCTAATACTGTGTATCCAGTTGAAGGCCATGGCTGTGCCTAGGCGTGTGTGTGCATGTGTGCGCATGTGTTTTTGTCTATGTGTCTGTGTTCCAGTGGAGCATCTGAGAGAGAGAGACTATGCAGTGTGTCTGATCCTACAGGATTATGAGCTTTTCCTGTCCAGACTTCTTAAGAGAGAGAGACAGAGAGTTGGAAGAGATGGAAAGTGCTACATGCAGGGAAACAACACCGGCCATTTAAGGTAATTAACATTTATTCACTCATGGAAAACAAAGAGTAAAGCAGGCCCATGTTTGAAAGCTATGAGTTCTGATCTACTAACGTTATGAGATAAGGTGAAAATGTATTGATTGTTCCTGTAGATTATGTTGCTATCGCAGCAAAAGTAATAGGATTCAGCAAACTTTTTAAATGTAATTTATATACATGTAAACACCCAGATATAATAAAATAACTAGAAGCATAAAAAACTGTAGAAAAAAACAATAATAACAATTTCTACTTGCACATTAAAACATATATAACACAGCACAATAAAAAAAAACAAGCCCGACCCAAGCCCGTTCTGTCTGAGCCCAGCCCAGCCCATCCCATTGGTTGCATTTATGGGCCCGAGCCCGGCCCGAACCCAAAATCTTCGTAGTAATTTGGCTGTTTGTCAAACTATATCCATGTTGCCTCTTTAGTCTTATGAATAATACATAAGGTTTTAAGGTTACAATGTTATAACATTCTGATTATCACATCAAATATTACCCCAATTACTAGTATTATATATATGTATGTTGTATTATATCTGACCACAAGCTCGGCCTGACCCAGTCCTAGCCCGCGGGCCGGTCTTGGGTTCGGGCAGAGAATCTAATCTCTATTTGCACAATACAGAGATGGGCTCAAGCCCACTGACTACCCTCACCCCAGCCAGCGTCTCCTAACCAGAACCCTTTACTGCCCCAAAAGAGAAGAGCCATCCCAACACAAAGAGCAGTTCAATAACCTCCAGCACTCCCAGCAGCCACACACACAGGAAACAGTGTTGCCTTTCTGTGTGACTAATGTGTCAGAGACAGCTGTTTAAGGCAAGGAGGCTGTGGAGTCCCATCAGGCAGTCTTCCCTGATACTGCTGGCAGAGAAAACACTGCAGAGTGTTCCCTCCCACATATGTCATGACACCCCGGGACCAATGACCTCAGCACCATCATTTATCTCAATGCTCAGCCCCTGGGGGGTGGATGCGGCCAAAAGGTCACCCTCCCCGCCCTCTTACTCTGGACGGATGTACCCCAGAGGATCATCCACAGAATAAATATGGAGCTCTGTGAGAGCTATGCTCTGATCCTAAATGTGCACATTATGTTGGGGGTGCAACATCAAACCTCTTTCTATGATCTTATCACATCGCTCAAGGTCACTGACCTGGAGAGGAGACCAGTCAGCTACAGTCAAACTCCATGAGGCAACAAGCCTCATTCCATTTGTATTGAGAACTAGGAATTTAAAGGTCAAAGTTCACGACCTCGGATTCCCTCCCACACCGATCTCGGGAGAGCCTCACCAGCCCCGACCTCAAAATTCAAGATGGCAGGCCCGCGCTTCAACAGTAGTTAAAGTTGTAGTAAATACTGTTTATTAGCAGTTGGTTTTTATCTGTGCCTTATTAAATCAGATGTACGTACACACAGTACCATCTAACTTGGACATGTTGCTACGATGTTTGTATGTGTAAAATACTACATGATGTGTTCTTACTGTTATTGCTAACGATGGCTAGGCTGGCTAGAGCTATAGCCCTGGCTGCCTGACTGTTTTACTGGAACCCGGTCAACTTGGGTGTGACGTCACTCAGCTGGGTAATTCCTAGTTCCCAATACAAATATTGGATATGCAGCAGCAGCAGCAGCATGAAACCAGCCAGGCAGCCGGATGTGGAGGAAATGTGGACAGACCACAGCTCATACTGAGCCAAACAGCTGTGCTGCTGTAATGTCAAGGGGAGGTAACACAGCACCTCCGTGAGAACTTTGTGAAATAAAAACAAAAAAGCTATAGCATTTATATGTAATAATCTCATTAGCTAGGCCGATGACTTCTGCTTTGGATCGCAAAACATACATTTTAGTTTTGACAATTATTCAAATACTTCTTAATATTACATAAAGACATATCACAAGGATTGTTTGGAGGGAGTCAGGCATCAATGGATCCTGCCTTCCTGAGTTGATTGATATTAAAGTTATAACAGTCAGGGGATGTACTTATTAGGAGAACAGAACAATGGCTCTAGCCTGGTAAAAAAACAAAAAACATCCTGATAAGGTGACGTCACATTCTGTGATCTGTGGAGAGGAACAGAGGTCGTCACATTCTGTGATCTGTGGAGAGGAACAGAGGTCGTCACATTCTGTGATCTGTGGAGAGGAACAGAGGTCGTCACATTCTGTGATCTGTGGAGAGGAACAGAGGTCGTCACATTCTGTGATCTGTGGAGAGGAACAGAGGTCGTCACATTCTGTGATCTGTGGAGAGAAACAGAGGTCGTCACATTCTGTGATCTGTGGAGAGGAACAGAGGTCACGTCACATTCTGTGATCTGTGGAGAGGAACAGAGGTCGTCACATTCTGTGATCTGTGGAGAGGAACAGAGGTCGTCACATTCTGTGATCTGTGGAGAGGAACAGAGGTGACGTCACATTCTGTGATCTGTGGAGAGGAACAGAGGTCACGTCACATTCTGTGATCTGTGGAGAGGAACAGAGGTGACGTCACATTCTGTGATCTGTGGAGAGGAACAGAGGTCACGTCACATTCTGTGATCTGTGGAGAGGAACAGAGGTCGTCACATTCTGTGATCTGTGGAGAGGAACAGAGGTCGTCACATTCTGTGATCTGTGGAGAGGAACAGAGGTCGCGGCATTAGGATGGTTTTACCAGGATACAATGGCTCTGCTTGTGTAAATATTATTATCTCGTTAAGATGTTGTAAGAGACGTGTAAGAGATTTGCATACACTGTCCTCATGATTTGGTTACAGAGAGGTGTGTGTGTGTGTACCATGAGTATAAAAATATAAAAAGAATAGAGATCTGATAACTTATATTTTATACTTCAGACCAACACATTTACATAATGTGCCATTTATATCCCTCCATTTTTATCTCCCTGTGAGGGCACTTTACCTGGTAGAACATCCAGATCACGCCCTTTTTAGAACTCAGCCTTAATTTTGATGTCAATTACACACCTGTAAAGTTTCGTGACTGCAACTTGCATGTTTTTCACGCTATCACATTCACAAAATCTGTCCACAGACAGACAGACAGACAGACAGACAGACAGACAGACAGACAGACATATAAACACCTGTACTCAAAACAGCTTCTGCCATAGTTCTCCTTATAATAGGTGCCTTCAGGACCACATTTTTCCATGATGACGCACACGCACGTGCGCGCACGCGCACACACACACACACACACACACACACACACACACACACACACACACACAGACACACAAACACACACACAGACA
>NC_139646.1:21042839-21125339 GCF_964638095.1 Poromitra crassiceps
TTAAGCTGACCTGTAGCATACTACTGAAGGTTAAATATTGGCTCTCCTTGGTTAACACGACCCATATTTAACTAAAAAGTTACTAAGTCAGGTGTAAAGGACACATTTCTTTAACTGCATGACAGTTTTTTGGTTTTTTGGTTTTTTGGTTTTTTGTGCCAAAGAAGTCTCCTGTGCAATCAGTCACAAAAACGACAATGCTCAAACAACAAACTGCTTTACAGGCCCTAAATTATCTTGTTATTTGGATAGTAAATTGCATGTACTATTTGCACAGTTTGTATTTGTACCCTACATTGTGACTAAGATTTGGTCACTTATTAAGTGACTCTCTTATTAACAACAGGAACAGCTATACAAACTGAGCATTGCCCATTTGACCAGAGGCTGAACCTGTTTTCATCATCCAATCACATTATATTGAGGTGGGATCTCTGTGGGGTTTCTGCTATAAAAGGTTTACTTTCCAAACAGGTTTTGACAGACAACAGTTTGCTTTTCCTATCAAACTTGTTTGACTGCTCAGAGCCTTTTACTCTGCAAGCATTTTCACTTGAAACAAACTAAAAGGAACAGAAGAAGGAAGAATAGACAACTCCTTTATCGACCTCTTTTTCCCTGCCAACAGATGGAGCATCATGTCTCTTTCCCAGCCTTGTCCCGTGCTGCCATTTGTGGTGGCACCCATGGAAATGAGATGTCTGGCGTTTGGGTTGTGAGAGAAATGCAGAAACGACGGGTAGATAAAGTTGGATCAGTCTCTATAACCTCACTCATCTCAAACCCACGGGCTGTTGAAGCTTGCAAAAGATACACAGAAACAGATCTTAACCGCTGTTTCACCGATGCCTTACTCAGGTGAGTAGAAATGTACGAAAAGAGTAGGCTACAGCTGAGATTTTCAAAGATTTGCATGCTGAGAACCCATAAAAATTGACATTTGGTTGATAATCCCTGCATCTGAGATTTCCAGTAAAATTAAACCCATTTTGAAACTGCTCTATGAGCTATTTTCATATCCTGAATTTTGAAATATCTGGACTCTTCTGGCCTGCAGTGCACCCATATCAGATGCCACACCCTATGAGGTGAGGCGAGCCCAGGAGCTGAACGCTCATCTTGGGCCCAAAGGGAGTCAAGATGGCACCATGGACCTGGTTTGTGATCTCCACAACACCACTGCCAACATGGGCCTGTGCATCATAGCCTGCACCACAGACCCGATCAGTCTGCACATCTTTAAACATCTACAGGTAAGAACATCTTGGTTCAACGATTCCTTCATACAAACTGAAAGATGACTTGGGAGTTAGCTTGAATATTAAAATCCAGCACAGTGAGCCACTCAAAAGAAATGTTTCAGACAAGATGGAATTAAGCCATCCAGCTCACCATCATATTATGCACAGAAGTAGGAGATCGTAGGACTGGTTTTCTTGCCATGTTGTCTTTTGTTGTTGGGAGGTGCCAATGGCTGAAACTCTGGAACAATAGCAAATTGAAACCAACGATGCTATCTGGTGCAAATTCTATCACCACCCCAATTGCCCCAAAACACACTGAAAATAGGCTTGGTTTATACAGTATAGCCTACGTATTTAGTGATATATTTTTTAATACTGAGTGGGTTCTTAAACATCTGAACTTGCGTAATGTGGAGAGAAAAAACAAAACAAAAACACATTTTTTAGCCCCCACTATTGGCAACTTCTTTCACCAGACCCTGTCATATACTGAACTGAAGAATGAGTTTAGTTGTTTTAAAAATCAGCAGAGACAACAATAGGCCTATCAGAGAAGGATCTATCATTGTTCAATGTGTTGTTATTATTACTACTGTAATTTGCTACTGTTGTGTCAGCTAGCCCTCCTCTCCCTGTCCTCTCCACATACTCTCTCTCATACTCCCCCTGCTCTCCCTCCCCACCTCCTCCCCTTCCTGAACTCTCCCCCCACACTATTCTAAAGCATGGCACCCACTCTCTTTCTCTTTCCCCCTTCCCCACCTCTCCTGCCCTGTTCTCTCCTCCCCCACATTTCCGATTCCCTCCCCACCTCCTCCCTTTCCCTGTTCTCTCCTCCCCCACATCCCCCCGCTCTCCCTCCCCCTCCCTTCTCCTGCTCTCTCCTCTTTCTCCCTTCCCCACGTACTCTCCTCCCCAACATTTCCCATTCCCTCCCCACCTCATCACTTTCCTGCTCTCTCCTCTCTCACATTCCCCCTGCTCTCCCTCCCCTGCACACTCCCCACCTCCTCCTAATGGCACCCACTATCTCCTATATTTCTATATTTTCTATATTTCTCTATCAATTGTTCAATGTGTTATTATTACTACTGTAATTTGTAAGTTTATTTACAAAATAAGACTTGACAAGGATTATGCTTTCATTCATTTGCTGCACAACCCTCCTTCTTTTCTCTCTCTATCGCCACCTGCAGTAGCCTCGAGTTGATTGACATGTTGCCAGCTTCATTATGATTGACACTTTAACAGCCCTTTATGCTCACTGACTGCTCTGCTCTATCAAATTGTAATCCTGCTAGTAGGCTAATCCCAATTTTTATTAAATGTAATCTTGATTACAACGCTTTTCTGTAACTGTAAGGGAATTACCTTTTTTGGGGCATTACTTAATCCTGCTACATGTAATACGCCGTATTACATGTATTACAGTAACCGTATTAAATACGGTTACTGCCCAAACTGCTCATTCATCAATGACAAAATGTGTAAAGTTATCACTCGGCTCCACTGAAAATGAGGGTTTCTCTCAGTGGGCTCCGAGCTAAAAAAAAAAAGAAAAAAAAGAAGAAGCTTGAAATTCAATAGCTTTCAATGAGTGAGTTGCAATTTGACACTACATCCAACATGAACAAAATATTTCTGATGAGAATGGTAGCAGTGAGTGAGGTGAGGTAGGCTGTAAAGAGTTCTTCTTCTGGATTTTCAGAGGACGATCTCATCAGCACCAGTGAGATTACTACTTACTTTGGACTTGACCCCTCCTGAGGCTTACTCGCTAGATGCACTGGGCAAGCATGCCTTCTGTAAGTATGTCTGTGTGTGTGTTGTGTCTGTCTGTCTGTCTCTGCATTATATACACAGTACACACACACACACACAGGCACACACATACAGGGCTGAAACCTTCAGGGTTTGCGGGTGACCTGACGGAGCAGGTGGTTGCCCTAATTAGCTAATGATGTGATGTCATCAGTGATGATGTCATCAGTCTGACGCTATATGATGTCATACCATCACTGATGATGTCCTCATTTTGATTAGAATAATAGATCTCATTGTTTGTCTTCTTCTCCACAGCAATAGAGATTGGACCTCAACCTCACGGAGTGGTCAGAGCTGATATCTTTAACTTGATGAAAGAGGCCGTGGACCAGACAATAGACTGGGTTCAGAGATTCAATTCTGGTACACCAAAAACCTCTGGCTAATATTTAATAAACACATATTACAGTAACTGAGCCTTGTTGGCATCAGTACCAAGTCAACATTATTTACAATGTTCTTTTCCTACAGGTACTACTTTTGAAGGGGAAGAAGTGGAAGCATACACTGTCGAGAAGAAGATAGACTATCCAAGAGACCCTGAGACCAAGGAGATTACTGCTATCATACACCCCCAGCTACAGGTACAAATTAGGACATTGTCGGCTGTTCATTTCAGTCATTTGACATTTGTTGTGACATAATCCAAGGGGAGCATTCATACAGAAGCCCAATTCAGAGATCAAACAAATGATCTACTAACTATAACCACAAAGTGTCAGGCTACACACTGTCATAACTCATAATGCCCCATCTTGATTTTGATAGCAACAACAGGCTAATTGTATAATGGTTGCTTATCTTGTAACCCAGGTTATGTGAGTAGAGAGACTATCTCATCACATCACCTGTGGTAGGGCCACGCACTGATTAGCCTGAGGCTATAAATACCACACAGGTGTGGCTTCTTCAGTTGATTGGAACCGTTTCGAATCGGCTCTTAGCTGGAGATACAGGGAATGACCAAAGGGGCATGGAGTTTACAGATTCATGTACGTCTTCACTTTCTCTGTTGTTATCCTAGCTTCTCTCTCGCTCTCTCTGTCTTTCTCCAGGATAGGGACTTCTGCCTTCTCCAACCAGGTGACCCCATATTCATGTCACTCTCTGGAGAGACTGTTAAGTACGAGGGGAAAGAACTCCACCCTGTCTTTGTGAATGAAGCTGCGTACTATGAGAAGAATGTTGCCTTCCAGTTAGCTCGGAAGATCACGCTAACCATCCCGTCCGTGAGTGTGAAGATGGACTGAGAGCAGAGGAAGAAAGAGAACAAGATGTAGAGATTTTGGATAAATCACAGCACTGCAATAAGGACTGTAGCCTACAATTGTGACTTTTCATATTCACAATCATCTCAGGATTACTGTACTACATAGACTTACACAAATAACTTAAGCAAATGTGAAAATTACGTCATGATGACTATTAAATGCATATCAATGTAATGTAAACCAATCTATATTGTAACAAATGTGCATGGCTTTGATGATTAACAGCTATAATGTAGCAGTTAGTCATCAAAACCATGCATTTGTAACATCCATAATTATGGATATAACCAATAAAACACTACAATTCACTTTCCACTATTATTGACGTTGTTTTGACTTGACTTTGATATTCATCCAGTACATTTAAAAAAAAATGTACTTCCAGTGGAGCCGCTCTATTGCAAACAGTAAATGCTTAAAAATAATCGTATTTCCCTAGGAAGCACAACACACAAATTCGGTAAGCAAATATTAATAATACAGAAACAGAACAGTGTGTTGGGATTAGGGGTGTCACAATATATCGTCCCACGAAATTTCGCGATAGTAAAACGTCACGATATGTATCGTTGAGATGAAATCTCATATCGTGAAAAAAAAAAAAAAAAAAAAAATTTTTTTTTTTTTTCTTTCAAAAATAGACAAAGAAACGTCTTTCTTTGTTGAAGTTCAATGTGTGGAAAGTAGATCAGTTGAACAAGTCTCTGAAGAGACACATGAGAAGTTATACAGGAGAGAAACCATTCAATTGAGTTTCTGGCAAAACTGTTGACTTGACAGGAAAAACTGAAGATGCATAAAAAATAGACTAAGAAAAGTCTTGTTGTTTGAGTTTGAAGAAAAACTGAAGATGCATAATGAGAATTTATACTGCTGAGAAACCTTTTAGTTCAAAGTAAATCTAAGTGACGGTGTAACTCATTCTATTTCAAGATAAGCCTTATCTCCAATCTCATGTTTTTTCTAGTTGTTATTGTAATAACAATTTCCCACAACAGCATATTTTGTATTTGTGCATTTCAAATAAAATACTACTTTTCCAGTCATATATTGTCATTATTCAAGTTTAAAAAAATATTGTTAAAATCGTATCGTATCGTATCGTTATCGTGAACCCAGTATCGTGATACGTATCGTATCGTGAACTGAGTGTATCGTGACACCCCTAGTTGGGATACATAGAAACATTTAGAAAAGCCACTGTGTATAAACATAGACTACAACATTAACAGTATGTTGTGACACAAAAACATCACAAGCTGTATTCTTGCACTAGAGGGGTGGGGGGGGGGGGGGGGTTTGGGGTTACAATTTCATGCGAAAGGCATTTATTGTATCTAATTTCTCACTTTATACCCCAGTCCACAAATCATGAATCCATGTAAGTTTACAGTGTATCGGATTAGTGAGGATTTGCACATGGAAATTCAGATTTAGAAAATTCCGTCACCCGTGGCCTGTTAGTTAAAAATAAGAAACCTTACCAATGCGTACAAACATTTAAAAGCCTTAAAATAAATGCAAAACTCACATTTGACTGTTAAATGTTGTTGAGCTTTGCTTCAACAGCTCAGTCAAGTCACTGGTAAACACAGCTGTACAGGACCATTGGCTAAAGCCACTAGCAGACAGATGACTGGCTACTATCTAGAATAAATTCATAGGAGATTCAAACTTGGTGAAAATTAATTAGGTGTAAGAAATATATAACTGGTATGATTTGGGGCTAAAACATCTAAATAGAATTTAAATATAATCCTATAAAAGATCATAGGTTTAGTGGAGTGGCATTTTTTTTAACATTCAAATAAACTAAATGTACATGTATAAATATGGGTGACAATTGCAAATCAGTGGTTACATTTCAGTGAGTGACATTTAGTCAACATATACCACAGACTGTATTTTTTTTACCACAGATATGACTGAAGAAATGTGAGTAAAAACTTAAGGCATGCACAGCAAATGCTCTACAATTCAGATTGCACAAAAATAAAAATAAAACAAATAAAATAAGCTTGTGTAATATATTCATGCACTAATACAGCAAGCTGTCCTGACTTAGATAACTAATGGTTTAATATTTCTGCCAAATGCGCATTTTCATCATCTTTATAATCTATAATTGAATAAGGGCAATGTGGTGAGAGGCAGTAGAAGCAATGGCATCTGAAACAAAGGCAATCAAATACTGCATACCAACACAGTAACAACAGACATAAAATGGTCCATAACGTCTGTGTTAAAATAGGTTATAGTTGGGGGTGGGGGGCGTTTACTGTATCACAACTGAAAATGTATCAAATGAGAACATCAATATTTTGTAGCAAATCTGTGTGATAGTAGTCGCCTCCAACCCTTATTAACAGCACTTATGTTATGATCATTAGCTGCAGACTAGTGAGATTATTTTGGTATTTAGGTCTGTAGATGATCTGTGGTACAGAGGACCTGTCCTGGAAACCATCTAAACATGATTATAGAGGAGATGAAACGGCAATAATAATGAAAAAAAAAAAAAAAAAAAAAACTTGGAGTTGTGTCACGTCATTAATTGATACCCTGCTACTGAACAGAAATCCTATGTAAAAAAAAGTCTGTTGACCAGTAGGCAGTTTTAGGCCTGTTGTTCAGGGAAACAGTCTCTCTTTTAGGCTACCCTGTATGCAGTCATGCGGGTGTAGCTCTTGCGATGACTCCTGGCCGCCCAGAGGAACAAAGCAGCGGCCATCATCTGCAGTGGGGAGGAGATGAGGGCGAGGTAGAGGGACCAGCCCAGCGACCCGTCCACCCCTTCCGGCGGTGGAGAACTCCTGTGGAGAAGGTCCATCCCAGCCAGGAAGCAACACACAGTCCCCAGAGAACACAGACCTGATGAAGAGGAGAGAGGTAACGCTGTGGGGCTGCTGTTGTAAGATCATTCGCAGTTGTGTGCCAACTTTGTATGCATTTTGTTGGAGGACAGATGAAGGAAAGAGGATGAGAGAAAGAGTGCATTTGTGTGCATGTCAGCGAGGTTATGGATGCATTGCTCTCACCGGCCAGAAGATGGAGCACTCCAACCCCCAAAGTGGGGGTGAAGCTACGGCACAGGCAGGCACAGAACCCAATGAGGCCGCTGAGGAAAACCAAGGCCAGTGACACTAGGGGCAGGAGAAACTGGCACCTCCACAAGTCTGCTCAAAGAGAGATAATCAAATGAAAAACACTTATGACTGTATCTAACAAGCAGGCACAAAAGACAAAAGTATTACAAATTGCTATCATTTAAAATGCTCATAGTTTCAAGGAATCTACATTGACATTACCACTCCCCACCTACAGAGGTCAACCCATACCCGAGATCATACTTTAGCTCTGGCTGCTTTTAGTCAAGTAGTTTCAAACATGCTTGCGAGTCCTCGGTCTAAGTCAAGTAATAAAATGAATGCACGTAGCTTCCCATCTGAACTTGGTTAATGTGATTTATTCTATCACTAACATTTAATGAAAATAAATTAGATTAGAGGCCAAGACTGATGTCTTGGTAATATTCATGACCCCCCCACACACAAGTTTATAAACAGAGGGAGGAGGAACAAAGTAGACTCACATGTCCTCAGCAGATCTTCTCCACTCTCATGGTTCCCAAGTTCTTTGAACTTCGGAAAAAACTGTTCTTGCAGAGTGAAGCTCACACACTGGGTCACCATCTTGGGATCTGTGAGAGCGAGCCAGAGTGCTCAAATTCAATTGGCAGGCCATCGACATTAGTGAATGAAGTATCTGCACACCTGAATGTGTGACAGGTGCACGGGAGGAAGATGCTACTTGAAAACAATAAAACACCTCCCGCACACTGTCCTACCTTCTGCTTTGGAGACATTTTATTGAATAACAAATGTTTCAGTCATGACCGCAACGCTCGTTATTCAAAAACAATTCTCCAAAGCAGATGGCGAGACAGTGTGTGGGAGCTTTAAAAAAAAATTGTTTTCAGCAAATCAACATTTACCAATACACAGGCCTTAGCCAACATTACGTTTACTCAACATTTGAGGTTAACGTGTTGTAAAAACTGCAGTGATGTAACATTGTGAACAAGAACTCATACCCGGCTCTTTGAACCAGTGTGAATGTCCCGGCTGCGGCACCAGGATACACCTCCACCACAGACCCAGGGTGCCATTCAGACGGACCATTGTGTCGCTGTACGTCCTCTCGTCAAAATCCCCATTGCGGAACTCGTCGCGCAGTTCAGAGGCGTTGGTTGCTTCATGTTTGACTGGCAGACTACGGTACTGATACCAGTGTTGGGTTCCCACTGCCACAGAGAGGTACACAGAAGCCAGAAGGCTCAACACTGAGCCAATGACCAGGGCCGTGGCATAGCGGTTATCTACCATCATGATGTAGATGAAGGGAGATTGACTGGTGTGTGTGTGTTTGTGTGTCTACAAGGAGAAAATGTTCTCTGTGTGGTTACAAAGGAGCAGCTCAATTAGACTTAACACCACCAGACACTCTGGCATCTCCGTTAATTAACATCAAGCAATATGATGGCGTCACACAGCATCCCGGCTTGGCAACTGTACTGTACTGCATTTGTGTCACGTTATCCCAAGCAGAGGGGGTTCACTTCTGTCTCTAACACCGCTCCACTTCAGTGCAAACCATCCTCGGTCACAACCTACAAAGGGGAAGAACATAACGTTAAAGAAAGCCAACACACTTTAAAATAATGTTGCATCCTCTAGCTGCCTAATTAACCAACGTTAGCTGCCAAGTTGGACGGTAACACTAATCTAGCAGCTAGTATTGCTCTAAATGTTTTATAAACCATTATAACAAGCTAGCGTTAGCTACTCCAGATGTGTTAGCTAGCGTTAGCTAACACTACCTAGACTGACCAAATGACCATGATAGTACAGTTGACTAGAGGCGTTATCTATGAGCGGAACGTTGGTTGGATAGTTAAAGATACATTTTACTGGAATTCAACTACTGTAGGACAAGGAGCATCATAAGTTAAGGTATAGTCTTACCCCATCGTTAGCGAAAAGTTCATAAGCTTCATCGTACCATAATTTCTCCTTTCTTCTTCTGGTTTTGGCAGAACTCCTCCCCCTTCTTCTTCGGTGTCTAATGGCGGGTTGACAAACCAACTTAAAGGTGCATTACCGCCACCAATTGGACTGGAGCAGGAGATTAGACCGTAAAATCGAAACAACAACGCCTCTAAATTATTTGATCTAAATCAGTTTATTTTAATAAAAACGTAATAGTTAACATCTGTGTATACATTGCCTGCTGTTTCCCTAAGATACCTGACACTCAAAAGTCGTTTTGCCTTCCTCAGACAGTGACTGAAGATCATTTCTCTCTGCATTGTTTCCTACAATGCAGTATTATGTTCAATGGTTTCTGTTTGGCTACATGCATTTTCCAGTTGGGTGCTTGCATAAAATATAGACCTGTATCTCCTATTCTTAAATGGGTGATGACACTATTGGCTTCCAGCCCTAACATGTCTTTATATGTTATGTCTTCCAGTTTCATACTGTCATACTGATTGTGCATAATGATCTGATGAATGTCTGGCTTCAGCTTTACTTCATGTATCTTGAAGGTCCATCTGCTTGAATCTGAGTGATTGTTTGGCCAGAATATCCACCTGCTCATGTCCCAGTCCCACCACCAACATGAGCAGGCTGGAACCCAAAGTAGCATTTAGATAAAATCAGGAAAACCCTATGAAACTCCCTGACTTTTTAAGACTATAATTGTCACCCAATTTAATCTTAATGTCCATTCATTTTATTGTGCAATGCTATCATTGAACACAAAAGCTTAGCAAGGCACATTATCGATTCGAATCAACATTTTTGTTTATTTCACAAATTCACATTAAAAGGTGTAGGCTTTACAACATTTAGATAATAAAACACTGGAATGAGTGTATGCAAATCATTGCATATCTTAAACAGCACAGTGCATACCAGCAGTTCCAAAATACATTTAGAAGAAAAAATAAATAAACACATGCATCAAAGTAGGCTATCATGGTTTTATCCTACAATGCATTTCCTGGTGTGATTTTAGAAGAAAACAATACTTTCCCCCCCTCCAGTGCAGCCAGTTATTGATCCTTTGGCAACGCTTCAGTTGGCAATATTCCTTTCAGGCAACGGCAATAGACCAAAATCTATGCAGAATCACTGAGGTAGAACCATTTATGATTGATGTGATAGTTATGCTAAAAAATAAAATAAAAAATGCACCATTTGATATAGACATAATCTATCATTGATGTCTAATCCCAAATGTTAAAATTGTTATGGGATTACAGTAGTTAAGTAAGCAGCATACCGGTAGTTAAACCTTGCCAGGCAAGTGGGGTGTGTTCAATCTGAAAACTGTGTACCGTTTTGCTACGGTCTCCGGATTGAACGTCATGTTTCCTCTAAACGATGTGCTTTGAGGTACAGTATGTTGTGTTTCGTTTGGTGGGTGTGTCAGAGGTGTTACCCAATCAGCAGTGACGTGTATATAAACCCCGCTGTTTAAAGATAGTTACAACGCTTGCATAACACAACAGGGTGTTCAATGCACCACCGTTTCCATATACTGTAAATTGTAAAAAAATATAAACGTTTTGCTGTTTTGTCAGGTCTGAACTCAGCCCTGGATTTGCGAGATCATGATCGTGTGAGAAATGCATCTTGCCGCTCTCCAAGCTATTGGTTTAACTCCGCCCAGCAGTGGGCCGGACCAATCAGCATCCAGAGGCAGCTATGGGCGGGATTTAGGTGCGACAACAGCGTAGTCTGAGGCCAAAAACCTCGTTCTGTCATCCGGCTATGGGCGGGACACACCACCATCCGCCGGGAACCAAAGTGCAGCAAACAATTGCGCTCAATCCTTGCGCTCTGTTCAGAAAACATGGGCGACGCGAGTATCTAGCTACCCAAAAACCTAAAAAACCCAACAGACAAAAAACTAAAACCAAATAATGGCATCACTGCCTGACACACCAGTCAAAACGGTAAAATGGGGGAACGAAAACACTGTGGCACGCAAAGTGGAACGACCACCGGAACACGGGGCGGATCTTCCTGCCTGTAGTAATGCGTCACCAGGCTCTCTCTCCTTTGAGAGAGCCTGGTGACGCGAGGTGACGACAGCGAGATGCGAGCCTGCGAGGTTACGACAGCGAGATGCGATAGGTTGAGGCGATGTCTCGTCAGTCGTCATAGACGCTGGGTTAGCTGGCTGGGGGCGTGGTCAGGGTGGGGTAAATCCCCCGTTCTATCCATTCAGCAAAGTTAGAATTTAGGTGATAGCCCAGCCCAGGCAGACACGATCAGGGATTCAACCACCGCAGTAAACACACATCTGAATAGACGTCTTGTGTTCTGCTCTAGAATCCCCAAAACTGTAGTTAAGAGCCGCAGCACCTTCCTTTGGCGAGTCAGCCCATTGAGATATATGGGCGGTTTTACCCCACTCGCGCACCAGCCGCCGTATAACATTTTGTGGGCATTCCCACACATGCGACTGTCTCTATGGACGGCATAGACAGATGGTTCATCCAATCACCTGCCAGGTATTTCTTTTAACGCGCCTGCCCTTTTCCAATCAGTTTCCAAAGACAAGGTGGTTCTGTGTAACAAACCATCTGGCAACGTCAGGTAATAATTAAGGCACGACTTCCACCATATTGCTTACATCAACTCGGCTTTAAAAAAATCTCTAACATCATAAATCTAGTTTAAAAAGTGCTGATTTGGGAGTGAACATCAATGAGAGCAGTGCAAATTGATCCCTTTTGTGTGTAAAACGTATCACAACAAATCCTCTTTAATAAACAGTCTCCTCTGCTGTCGGTGGTCAGATTTGACGGTTGCGTTCAGGACGGGGGTGCTAGTAAACTCCACGGTGCACGCTCCTGAGGTACAGGGCGCCCCCTCTAGCTCCAGGACAGTCACGTTGTTGGGTGCGGCTGTGCTGAGGATGGTGGCGGGCACGAAAAGGGTTACCTGAGGGCCTCGGCTGGGCCAGTACCTTCCCACGTTGAAGCCATTAATCCAGACCTGCCCCTGCAAAAACAAATGAATCAGAGTCAGACTAATTGGTCACTTTGCAAGGAATATACGGATATTGCTTTGTTGCATCAGATTACCAAACAATAACTAAAACTGTTCAGTCAAGAGGCAAAACAACCAACTATGAACTTAACTGCAGTTAATACAAAACTATAAATGTAAACACTTAGCCAAGGAAGAACGTTTGATTGACAGCCCTCTTAGATAAATCCCTCATGCCAGGTAAATTACTTACCAGCACGTTTTTAATTTTAGTCTACTTACAACCATGAGCTCATGCAATTGGTATTAGCTGAGAGGGATCCATGGTCACCAAGGCATTCACCGCACCCCCCCTCTCCATTCACTGTGTTCATTTTAAAAAAGCTAGGCTACAACTGGCCTCCAACTAGAGATGTAACGGTCGCAAAATTTCACATCACGATTATCGTGACCAAAATTATCACGGTTATCGTATTATCACGTATTCATAAAAAAATTATGAAAATGTTCAAAACGTACTGAGAGACTCACTGAAATAATTTTACAACGTTTTATATTGAAAACTCAGACCCAAAAAGGATTGATACACTCACTGAAATCATTTCTCCAAGGCTGCACGTTTGAATCTGGGAGACTGTTGCCAACTTTGGTTGATGATGGACAGTATTTACCATGTTTTTCCATGCACTGTAATCACGGTACCACGGTAATCACGGTACCACGGTTTTAATGATTATGAAAATTTGAAACGGTACGGAAATTGTAAGGAATTTTAATCACGGTTATCATTAAAACCGATTATCGTTACATCCCTACCTCCTACTTAAGAAAAAACTCTGTATGGGTACTTGTATGGGTAACATGCCTTCCTCCAGTCAGGGAATTGAATGTAGGTGTCCTGGGGCAGGTCTGGGATGCCATCAGGAATGATGAAGCTGCCCCGGTAGAAGGTGGGAGGAGAGAGAGTGACGGGCTGAGGTGTGTCTGCTGCTGTGGGCTCCATTTCCTCGAGGACGCCCTGTCTGATGGCTTCATCGATACTGAGACTGTAGATGGTCCAGCCGGTCAGCAGGTCCTTCCCCAGAGTCATGTTGGTCACCAAACCCTGTGCAGTAAAGACACAGCACAAAAGGGGGGCGCAGCTCACACCAAGTTGCTGATATCAATTATTTCTCATAAAGCATAATTCGCACTGACATGCCACCTTGTCTTAAATCATAAGAAGTGTTACTTCACAATTCAGAATAACAACGTCATTAGGTTGCAGTTTCATCTAGTCTTATTCTTTTTACTCACAAAATAGGACATTGACCATGAAATGTCAAGTTGTTTTACAGTTGTTGCACAACCTGTATTTGAACATCAATACAGCTTTGTGCTAATGGCTGAAGAACTTGTCACTTGTCACATGATTACTGCAAGTGATACACAGTAGCTTTAAAATGAAAAGAACCTTAAAGTCATTGTTGTATTTCCCGTAGTTGATTCGGCCCAGATTCTCCACCAGTACGTCCACCTGACTGCCAGCCTTCCCCGTCACGTTGACAGTTAGAGCTTTGTCCCTTTCAAGGACCCCTACCGCCACCTTGAGAAGAAATCAGCACGGTTATGTGGGGACATCTCGAATTAATTCACACCCGAAATAAATCTGACTTTGTTGACTTGCACAAACGTAAAAACTGTAAAACCGTAATGAAAATGTCGTGAAAATTAGTTATAGGCACCGTCTTGACAGTTTTAAATGATTGGGCAATAGATAATGATGACACAAAAACTTGACATCAGTCCAAGGAGGAGGAGTGTGCATGCAGTGGTGTCAAATGTCCTGTCACAGGAAGTTGCGTGTTGGCAGACATACCCCGTCCACTGACACATACGCCCTGTCATGGACCCCGTTCAGTGGGGAAGACAGAGGAGTTAGTGAGCTGCAGTCCACAGGCAGCTTGGTCCTGTAGAGGACAAACCCAAATGCCTACAGCACAGAGGGAAAGGAGACACTTACATAATGCTTACTGCAACACCTACTGACAAAAGTAAAAATGACTTCTTTATTACATTAAAAGAGAAACATATTAAAGTGTACTGCACCTGTTTCAATTCAATGAAAGTCAGAGGATACGTGCTGGTGACCGGCCCGGAGAAAGACAGGATTTCTAAGGCATCTGATACCGTCTGGAGCTGCAATGGTCGAGAGCTGCACTTTATGATTTATCTTTTTATGTGCCCAATCGTGTCACAACACTTTATCTACAGTGAGTTTAATAATATAATAATAATAATAATATATTATGCTACAGGTCATTATTTTATTAAGTGACACGGCTTATTTATATTTTATTTATAGGCTTTGATTACGTACTTAACATAAGAGGTAATGGAAACGTAGTATCAACCGAGTACCTACCTTCTTCATTTTAACAGCCCCATATGCATATTTTGGCGTTGTTGGTGGTATTGGTCCCTCTGGTATCTTACGGTACTATTGAGGGAAGAGACAATACTTACAGCAATACTTATTTTAACAGTACTAAATGTTTTATATTCCATCTATTGCATATTGATAATGCTCGTATCAAGGTCTCCCTCTAAGATCAAGGCCCATTTAAGTGACATTTAAGTGAAACATTTGAAATGATGCATACCATTTTGATCACCTCTCGAATGGCAAAGTACTTGTCTGTGAGGTCTCCTGCCTCTGTGAGAGGGGCGTCATAGTCGTAGCTGGTGGGCTGTGGGGCATATGGTGAATTGGCACCTGGGGGCATCAAGAGGCAATCAGAGGGTGAATATTCTCCTCAGGTTATCATCTGGGGGACAAGTTGGGCCCAAGTGGCTCATCATCTGATTAAAACCAGCCTGTTGAAGGACACTCACCGTTCCAATATGCAAAGTTTGTTCCTCCAATGAACATGTAGCTGTGAGGAAAGAAATGTTATTGATTTTATATTTCAGAGAAATAGAGAGAAGCCTCTGCCTCTGTCAGTGGGTCTAAACCTCTGCTAGGAATGTGTACAGTTACAGTAGACAAAATGGAAAATGAAGCTGATGCCGAAGTGCCTTAAACCTGCATTCTTCCTAATGACCAGCAGGGGGTGACTTCACTGTCTGCAAAAAGAAGTCTTGATTAGACCCCTACTTCTTATTTGATTTATTACCTCATATCAGTAAACACTTTCCTAATGAGTTTATTGTCTCAATCGCTAGTTTCAAGTAGACAATGTACCAGTAGCAGGTGGAGCTGAGGCTCTGTCTGGCTAAAAAAACAAGATGGCGATGGCCAAAATGAAGGCTTCAAAAACCAACAGGTGACATCACGGTGGCGACATACATCCATAAACTCACATGTTAACATTTGCTCCCACTAGCAGGATCTCATTGAGGGACTTGGTCACGGTGGCAGTGGACACTACTGAGTGGTGCCCGCCCCAGTGGTCCAGCCAACCGGAGTAGAATTCAGAGTTGACCTGTAAGACAGCAGGTGGCCTTAGGTGTAAAACACAAGTGTTGTGTCAGCATCACAGTACACAATGTACTGAGGGAAATGCTTACCAAAGGTCCATGAGGTTCAGCATGTCTCTGTGCGTCAAAGGCAGCAGTTACATTTCCACCTAATAAACCCAACAAACAAGGACAAGCACACATGCATGTGAACACACACAGCGGATGCAGTTTAAAAACTTCCACATGACTTTATTCTGACTAAGCCAATATGTGACTCAATGAGTCAACACGGCACAAACCAAGAACTTACCCCACTTTAATAACACAAACCATTGAGACTAATAATGTATCCCATCTATAGGCCCTTTTCACAGCAACCGTTTTGAGGTGGTAACGCAGGAAGTAAAGCAGGTGTAACAAATAACATTAATGAGGGACCCTGGCACCGGGACACCTACATGGAAAGGTACCATCATTAATGGTATTGGTTACACCTCCTTTACCACTTCAAAACGGTTGCTGTGAAATGGGTCTATTGCTTTTCTAACAACCCGAACTGAGGATACAAACAGACGGTTTTAACTTGACAACATAATCTTTCTAAATTGGCCCTAGCTTACTTCCTGTTGCAGTGTTAGCTAATACAATAGCTTACAGGAAATAAGATGGCTAGCAACACAATTCCATGAAAACCGTCTATAAACACATCCTTAACGTAAACAATGACTGTTCAATTCTCCATGTTTTTCTTTCAACAATCATGAAAATCACATTTGAAGGATAAAGTGAAAAAGTGCACTCTTGACTGAAAGTACCAGAGAATCAGGAAGATGTGAAAGAATAAAACACCAGTCAAAAATGAAGGGAATTTGCATTGCCAGTGAGATTATTTGACCAGAAATGATCACAGACTCATCCGGCTGACACCTACCAGGCCCAAAGTCGACGGTGGCATAGAGGCCTTGTATCGAGCCACACTTGAGGTAGCCGAGCCCAGCTCCATCTGTGGTGAACAGCACCGCCTGCTCCCCAAGGTGGGCCCGGAAAAGCTTGGCCAGGTGACGCATATAGTTGTAGTCACAGGCGAAGTAGCTGCCATATTCGTTCTCTACCTACCAAAGGCGGAAATATCAGGAGAGAGAAGTTATCTCAGTATGAAACATGCCATGAGGGTAAAAACACATGGAAAATCACCTCCATGCTCACCTGCACAGTGATGATAGGACCACCGTTCTGATAGAGAAAAGGCTTTATGATAGGCAGTAACTTCCCCATCCACTTGTCCACTGCTGCAATGTAATCTGAAAGACATGAAACACACGTTCTAGCATGCAACTGAGGCTAGGTTTTCTGTACACATATCCCAGCATGCAACTGAGGCTAGGTTTTCTGTACACATATCCCAGCATGCAACTGAGGCAAGGATTTCTCTACACATATACTGTTTATGTTTGATTCACACCTGGATCTGAAGACCGCAACACAATGTCCTTCTTGTCGAGAAGCCAGGCAGGCAGACCACCCTAGATAACAGCAATATTAAAACAGTGTGTGCAGTA
The DNA here is from genome assembly GCF_964638095.1 of Poromitra crassiceps. Lineage (NCBI taxonomy): Eukaryota > Metazoa > Chordata > Actinopteri > Beryciformes > Melamphaidae > Poromitra > Poromitra crassiceps. The sequence goes on from NC_139646.1 coordinate 21,060,245, forward strand.
CAACTTAATATAACTTACTGTGTAAAACGTTAAGTGCAATTGAATTTAAGACATTAAGCAGTGAAATTTGCAGACACACGCTCGCTCACCATGTCCCACTCTCCACATATGTAGGGACCAGGCCTGAGGACGACCAGTAAACCAATATCTTGGGCCAGCTGAAGGAAATGCTGCACATCCCTGTCTCCGCTGAAATCGTATCGGTCTGGAGACGGCTCATGGTAGTTCCAGGGAATGTACCTTCCAAGTGAGTGAAGAGTGAGTGTTTTCCAGACATACACTCATGTAACAAATCTACTTCTTACGGCACAATAATGATGCTCTGCTTGCAAGTGAATTGGGAAGACAATGCTAACCTAATAATAGGCAATTCAATTGTGAATGTTGTCATTGAGTTGTAGTTAGTATCACAGATTATGGTCATGATTATTATTATGGGATACCTCTGAAACAGTTTTAAACATATTTGTAAAACTAATTTTAAAAGCACTGTGTTGATCAGTTGTTCCAAGGCGTGTTGTGTGTGGAAGGGAGTTGGAGCGTGCACAATCCCAACCGCACATGATTTAATCAAAGAGCAAAACTGAGAGTGCACAACTGCACGCGGGCTAAACTTACGTCTGAATGGCGTTCAGTCCTGCCATGTACATCTTGAGCAGACGATCTTTCCAATAGGCTCTCGGGATCCTGTTGTAATGGATGCTGCCAGAGATGTAACGAAACTCTTGCCCATCCTTCTGGAAGCAGTCGTTCTTGTAGTCCACACTGAATGAACGGGGCGCCCCAAGCTGAGGATGGTCAACAACACAGAGTTACAGAATCAACGAGTTCAACCCTTTAAGCCCACGGGCCATGGTGCCACTCCCCCCCCCCCCCCCCCCCCCCAACCCGACCCCAACACCACCCCTCGAATGCTAGTCTCACTTGCCAGACTATCTCTGTTTCACGCTTGTACCTGCACAGGAGATACCCGCTGTGAAACAACAGCAACAATGCTTGTTGTTTCACAGCGATGGAGGCATTTGAGAGCGACACGCAGGGAGCAGAAGGGAAATATCTTTCTGCTCTGACTGAAATAGTCGGAGCCAATGGCAGAGCTTAGCCTACTTCCAGGCAGTCAGACTACTCGAATCATCAAGCAAGAACACAACATGGTCATAGTACACCCACCTGCATTTGTGTTACAGTGATCTTCGTTTATAAGACGTTATGCCAGTCTGTCGGGTTTCATTGTTTGGTTAAAGGTTTACATTTTTACGACACAGGGATGGTATCTCAGGTGACATTAGGGTGTGTTACCCAGCCCAGTCCTGACTCCTGCCAACCTTGCAATGACAGTCAGTCTAACAAATGTTCTCAATAATGCTGCAATGTGAGAGACAAACCCATGCAAACTCACAACACAGGGCTGGGCGATCATTCATCATGATCATTATGTCTTTCAGGAATCACATCGTGAAGAGATTTTAATATTGTGAGTCACGAATCGTGACACACATTTCTCTTGTCTAAATTGATGATGATGACACCCAATTTGACTTAAAATCTTGTCAAATTAGGTATGGTACTAGTATGAATATTATTTGAATACATTCACACCAAATTACATTACCGATTCGGTTCAATAAGAACACTGATTCGATTATTTAACGTGGTTTTGCATACGAACCATATCGCGAATCGTGATATTGATATATTGAGAAACTTCTTTATGATTATCATGATGATGGTAACCAGCAGTGACAACACAACACAGTCCTGAAAGGGGCTAACTCAAGTTAGCACAAGTGGAGGTAGGCGAAATTACTTTAACGTTACTTTGTTGTGTGGCATGAGGCTGCTGCAGCAATCAGTAGAAACTCAGAATAATCACAATCACTTACTGAATTTCCAATGAGCAAAAGCAGCATGGTCCCAACTCCTAAGACAGACATGGTGAAGCTTGCCCGTGGCGTGCCGTCGCCTTTCAAGAACCTTATAATTAAATATTTTAACGTTACATTATCTTGACACTGTTGGCTGCTTCCTCAAACAGCATGTTCTGAATGAAGACTGGCATCATGAGTTACGGAAGTAAAGTCATGTGACACAGTTCAGTTGCTGCGGCAAAACAATTGTTGGTCACTAGGCGGCACTGTTACGCATTGTATTATTTACTGACCACTAAAAGCGTAAAAGAAGAAGAACAAAACCGGAAGTGTCGTGCGGCTTCAACGCTACACATCACATTGCTCTATTTACACGTGGAGGTGGATGTCTGAAGGCATAGCTGAAGTTTAACAGCATTATTCTATTAGGTTAATTGCGGTGTAACCTGCGCCGTTCACTCGGACGACATGTCGACGAACGAAGAAGCCGTCTCAGATGAAACGACCATTCCCGAGGAGGCAGACTGCGAGTCCAGTCCACCGATAGTCACACGGACTCGTAGCGGACGCAGGGTGCGCACTCCAGCCGCGCTGCTTGACCCGCAGCCGGTAACGTTAACTTCTATCTCACAATTCATTCAAGAGTTTAGCTTGCACAGTTATTAACTTTTTTCACTTCCCACCCAATTCACATATTCTAATAAAGTTCCAAATTTGAATTCCTCATCAGAGGAAATGTGTATGATTTGACACCATCATCCATACCATATCGGAAACCTTGGTTTAGCTACTTTACAGTCTACACCAGGGTTTTTAAAGACTGTGGGCCTGAAAAAAGCCCGTCCCCTTTTAGTTGACTTTGTCACACAATTGATGAATGCCTATGGGATCATGATTCATGTTATTTGATCCCAGGCAAGTCAACAATTGAGCCAAGATAGCCTGATATTGCTGTTTGATATACTTCAGACTACACCAAATGTATAAAAAAGGGAAAACAGTAAAATTCCCCAAAACTACTGTATCTGTAGTGTAAACTATCTCTAACCAAATCACACACATTCTATTCAGAATCAGAATCACTTTTATTGCCACAGTATGCAACATTACATACGAGGAATGAGTCTTCTCTGAGCCTCACCCCCTGAAACAGTTTGAAGCCCCCCTGGGGAGGCCTTCCCCCCACTATGAAAACCTCTGATCTACACAACTTTATTGCAGTTACAATTTCCATAGGCTGTCAGTGGCAGTCTGTACCCCCTCAGTTCATGATGCCCCCATATTATCCAATTGCTTTTGGAATGCCTTCGGATGTCCCCAATTACCGGTATATGCTTTTATCGCAAAATGCACAAATTGCGATAACCCACCAAATGTAGATATCTTGAATTGAAGGGAATTAAATCAATCTTGGAACTGAATTATGACTTGACAGAAGTAATTTGTCGATATTTGAGTTGAGTTGTATCTAACAATACATATCCAGTCTAAATACTAAATGATAAAACGTCTTGCCATAGGTACCAGGTGCAGTGAAGGCTCCCAGTCGACGGACCAGGCGCTCTGTTCTGCAGGAGCAGCCAGGCGAGGATGCAGAGTCGGAGAGGAAGGCCGAGACTCCAGCGGCGGAATGCACAAGTGTGCCCAGCGAGCCCACACCGGTACCGGGCATCGAGTCCGAGCAAACGGGAGTGTGTTCAGCACCTGAAGAGACAGACAGAGCTAACTGTGAGAGAGACGGTCATCTGTCTAGGTCCACACCTGTGGAAACGGCACCCGCGCGCCCAGACAGCAGCATAGCCAAGAAGCCTAAACTGTCAAGTGGGAAACAAAATCCGGTTATTCCACTGGGAAAACCGAAGTCGGGAAGAGTCTGGAAGGACCGCAATAAACAGAGGTGAGGAGGTCATCACCTGTGTGAACATGGCAGGGGGAGGTAACCATGTGCCATGGAGGGCTGAAAGTATGCAAGGTTCTATTCCATCCCAAAGCTGACTTCACCTGGTGTAGTGTTTGGTTAAGCTGACTTCACCTGGTGTAGTGTTTGGTTAAGCTGACTTCACCTGGTGTAGTGTTTGGTTAAGCTGACTTCACCTGGTGTAGTGTTTGGTTAAGCTGACTTCACCTGGTGTAGTGACTTCACCTGGTGTAGTGTTTGCAGGTGTCAAATTGTCCTTGATTAGATGGGTTGAATGAAAATGACTTAGCCCTCCCTGCTTTACACAACAGTTTGTCATATAGTGCCTATATAATGTATATAGTGTCTTGCATTATCCAGCTAAATATGACCTCACCTCCTAGGTTCTCTGCAGTGGTAAGAGATAAGCCATTGCGATCTTCTTGGGACAAAAAGATGGAGGCCAAGCGGGAGAAGGAGCTTGTGAAAAAGTATTCCTTGCAACTGAAAGAGGAGAAAGCCAGAGAGAAGGAGGTAGGCTTACTAGGCTATATGATGCACATTGCTTTGATCCTTGCAGGACATCCTCATCTGTGCACCTTGCTCACTCACTATTTACTGCTTTCATAGGAAAAGAGGAAAAGGCGAGAAGACAACTTGAAGCGGCGCGCTGAGAATGAACGCAAGTCAGAAGTTGTGCAAGTGGTAAGTTAACTGTTTGTACACACAAACAGGCATTGCTCATTCAGCCAAGTTAAAGGCCCTGCCCGGCATACACAATTTAAGACAATATTCCCCCAGAGATACAAACATCACACAAAATCTTCAAGTCAGTCTATGAATAGAGTAATACATTAGAGAATAGAGTAGTAGTAGTAGTAGTAGTAGTAGTTTATTTAACACAATGTAAAATCCACATAAAAAAGCTTCAAATGAAGACAGTTTACATACATTAACACATGCCGAGGATTAAGTACACAATAAAGCCAAAGGCTTATTTCCATTGTGATCCTCTAGGGGTGCGGGGCTTGGGGAAGGGGGATAGGGGGGTGATGCCAAGACTGGCAGGTCCAACAAGCTACAATACACTATTAACAATTTTACGCGTACAAATGACATAAAGACAGCATTTCAATACAAAAAGTAATTAATTCACTTCACAACATTCCAATACAATAATTAATTTACATAATATGCAATAAAACAAAACAAAAAAACATACAGCATAAGGGCCTGTGTCCACCTAGCTTATTTTTCCGACGTTAAAAGCTGGGAGTGCGCTGGGGAACGCTGATCCCAGCGCACAATATACAAGGAAGCAGTCTGCAAGTAACGTTAGTTCAGCTTGATAGCTGACAGCTAGCAAGCTAACAACACAGGTAGGCTACGCTATTAAAAGCAGTAAGCACAACACTCACCAGAAATATTAAGTGTCTAGCCGATCTGCTCCCACAATTGAGCCGTTCTGTCTCTGTTGCGATAGTTTTTCCATATGATTAGTTACCAGAAAAGGAGCAGCCGACACCAGCGTCTTTCTGAAAAGTTAAAATATTTTCAGCTGGAAGCGCTGGGAGTCGGCGCACAAAAACGCCGAAAAAAGACGCTGGGCGCTCTGCACTTTCTCTACACGTCCGTGTGCGCTCGCATACGCTCTCCTCCCATTGGAAACAATTGAAAATAGACGCTGGACCTGAGGAAAAGACGCCAGGTGGACACAGGCCCTAACTCGACACAATACAGGTTGCGCCAGATCCCTACTCTGACAGACCATTTGCTAGCCACTTCTTTGTGGCCCGTCTAAAACTAGTAATATACTGTGTGTGCACTTTCTTCAAGCGTATAATAACTACAGTATATGTACGGTATCTCTATCACAAAATGTCTGTCCCTCCATCCGTCTGAGCACATTTATCTCCCCAGCCGTTGCTCCGATCACCTCCAAAATTTGCCAAAACACTTTTCAGGGGCCTGAAATGAATCTGTTGCAAAAAAAGAAAAAAATCCGCCCACAGGGATATTACGTTTTTAGGCCTTCACACTCAGTCATTGTGACATCTGTCATCACCATCCCTTCCCTGCTTCCCACTAACATTGTGACATCATCAGTGATGTCATAGACATTGTGACATCATCAGTGATGTCATAAATCTTACATAATGGGGCGGGGGGAAATCAACCCACGGGGGGCACTGCAGCAATATTTTATGTTTTTAGACCTTCATACTCACAGAGCCGTCATCACCATCCCTTCTCTGACATCTTCAGTGATGTCATAAATCTTACATAACGCGCAGATTCCGACCCACACAAACACAATCCACATCCACCCTCCTATCGCATCATAGACATTGTGACATCATTATCAGTGACATCATCACATTGTGCAACTCCGGACAGACTACTTTAATATAGAGTTCAGATTAGGGAATTTGAATTGCAATAGCCAACTCCATGGATTGGTAATAGCAATATGTTTTGAACAGTCTAACAGAATAAATACATGCATACTGTATCAGTACCTCATAAGGATGATAATGACATAATAACAAAACACATGCATAACATCAGCATCTGTAAATCATTTAGATAATGGCTACATGCAAGCACACACTGCGATTTGACCTTCCTCTCCCTATGCAATGTTTTCTCCTGTCTTGAACGCATCACAGATCCTATGCAATGTTTTCTCCTGTCTTGAACGCATCACAGATCCTATGCAATGTTTTCTCCTGTCTTGAATGCATCACAGATCCTATGCAATGTTTTCTCCTGTCTTGAACGCATCACAGATCCTATGCAATGTTTTCTCCTGTCTTGAACGCATCACAGATCCTATGCAATGTTTTCTCCTGTCTTGTATGCATCACAGATCCTATGCAATGTTTTCTCCTGTCTTGAACGCATCACAGATCCTATGCAATGTTTTCTCCTGTCTTGAACGCATCACAGATCCTATGCAATGTTTTCTCCTGTCTTGTATGCATCACAGATCCTATGCAATGTTTTCTCCTGTCTTGAACGCATCACAGATCCTATGCAATGTTTTCTCCTGTCTTGTATGCATCACAGATCCGGAATACATCAAAGATCAAGAGGATGAAGAAAAAACAGCTGAGGAAAATTGAGAAGAGGGACACACTGACTTTGCTGCAAAAGTCACAGACCCCAAAACAAAAAGTCAGAGGGAGCAAGTAGGGTGACTATTTACTTTAAGAATGAAAACATCCTGAAATATAATAAAAAATAAGCTGCTCAGTACATTTTGACTGTAACACACTAGCCATTTCTAAACATGCAGTGACTTCCTGAACATTCCCAGACGCTACCCAGACGGCCCGCATGTTTAGCAACAACTGTCCGGTATGAGCCCCTCCCGCGAGCGCGCAACATTACCACCCCCGTCTCAAGTACAAGATCCACATCGCTGGCAGTGCGGCTGTAGTTTAACAACTCCCAACTCATGTTCCGGAACATGCCGTGAGCGGGCGGGTGGTTAAACGGCACTTTTGCAAACCATTAATTTCCCCGTGCTCTTTAATAATTTCATGAATGGACGTAGTTACGTGCCTGGATTATTTGGAAGAGAGCCAAATTATTGAGTAAACAAGTAAAAGTTGAATCGTTTCGTTTCCTCCATCTGCCTGTTTTATTTGTAGCCTATATTCTGCTGCTGCTGGTTTCTTCCTCACAACCAGGGATCCCAGAGTCCCGCCACCTCCCAACTTCCCCACACTCCTCTCCCAGCTCTCCACCTTGGCCCTCTTCACTCCTCGGGCCCCTGTGCCTCTGTAGGGTTTGCCTGTACTGGATGCGTTTGGCTGTGTGCTGCTCTGCTCCTCCTGGTCTGAATCCGAGTCAGAGTCCCTCAGTCTTTTCACTAGAGCGCGGTCCAACATCTCTTTTGTCTCTCTCTCATCCTCTTCTTTTTCCCTTTCCCTCTCTCTCTTCTCCAACTCTCTGTACTGGCCGATCATTCCCTCGAAGTCGACCTGCGCCTGCCTCTGGTTCAGCTCCTTCAGCTCCTGAAGATTCTCCAGAACCTCCATCTCCATCTTGGAGTCACGTGTGCGGTTCTCCAACACCTTCATGGGGTTGTTCAGCTCCTCCTCCTCTCTATTCCTCTGAATTTTCTTCTCTTCTTCCTCAATTAGTTTCTCTGCCTGGAAGTTTCGTGTGGCACCGTGTTCCATGGCATAGTCTGTGTTCTCTGGGTCAGTCTTAAAGGTAATCTCGGCCAGACATCTAGTACATTTGATGTAGAAACGGAAGATGGGCAGTCCCATGTACAGCTCATTCATAACAGTCTCTTTACGGGCATTGAACTTCTTCCCCTTGTAGATGTACTCACCACATGTTTTACACCTCATATTGAATGGAGCCATCAATCTGACCACATATTGTCGATCTTTAAGGAGTTTAAAGGAGAATTCTCCTTTAAGTTTTGGTATTTTTGATGGATCAAAATCAGAAGGATAGTATTTATTCAATACTTTTCTTTCAGACATGGCTGATTTTGTAGAACTTTTCCTCCTGAACTTTACTGACAAACTTCCTTCAAAGCTCCAATAGCTTCACAGCTAGCTAAACCATTCATCTGAGTCCATTGAGTCTTCTTCCTCTGATCAACGGAGCCCCGGTTCCACTTCTTTCTATAATCACCTAAAAACAAGCGACCCCCAAACCTTCCACCACAAAGCCCTAAAACACCACGAGATGAACCAAGACAAGAGTCCCCTCTGCCAACTAGTCCTGAGACTCAGTCCCCTAACCTCAACCAACCCTACAGAGCCTCAGGACACCCCACAGACAATCTGGCCCAACCAAATTATAACAAGACAAAAAGACAAATACATCACCCATTGGAAAGTTGAATCGTTTCGTTTCCTCCATCTGCCTGTTTTATTTGTAGCCTATATTCTGTCCCGCTCAGCCAAAACATGGCTCATTACATTATTGTTATACAGTCTAATGGTCATTACCTTATGTTATAGAAACAACGAGCCTGATTTACCGGGCGTGGTCCTCACTCATAACGAGCAAGAAAAATATTGTTGCTTTTAGATGATGTATTTACACATGAACCCAATAAAATATGTGCATAACATACAAGTGTTATTTAATTGAAAATGTTCAAAAACATGATACACACACTGCACAACCTGATGTGGTGGGTGCCAGCCATTTGTCAAAGCAGTATGGTTTCTATCTGGACCAATGAACAGTTCAAACTATGCCTTATGTGTTTATTGAATTTCACTTTATTATATTAAAGACACAACACGTTTATGCAACATCAAGTAATGAAATGGCGAACTTTGTTTAATTTAGGAGTTTCTATTAAATACCAGAAAGTATTCAAAACTGATTAAAGTATGACTTGCTTGACTCGCATGTGGTTCATTGATATCGCACACATTTTACTTGTCAATTATAAATGAAAGTAACCTAGGTTTTCCAAAGATATACCTGTCATCATGCTATTGCTAAATAACCAATGAAAATTAAACAACACATTTTAAATGTCATGCATGTAAAAATAAAAATGCATCTCAGGTTTCAATATATCTTTTAATATAGGCACAGTGTGGTTCAAATGAAGCCCATGAGTTACAGTAGCAGATACAGTGACACTGACTTGTGATGTGGATACAATTTTACCAAGGATCAATTAAGAAAAGACAAGGCTCATGAGTCAACTCTTAACTCAAACAATTCTGAACAGCTCCTTGAGCATAAATGAACTGCCACATCAATGGTACGCTTTATTTGATTATTAAACCTTTATTTAACCAGGTAAAAGACTAATTGAGATTTAAAATCTCTTTTTCAAGAGGAACCTGGCCAAGACCGCAGCATAAAAAACTACATACATTTAGGTTCCATCCATACAGATACAAATAACCATTTGAAGAGGGAGACTTGAAATTAAATAAGTAATGAGTTGGTAGTACAGCAACAAGTGCCAATACTTCCACGTTCCAAGTCCTTTGAACCAATGAATGCTGGCAATTTTAAGTCTTTCTGAAAGGTGTTCCAGGTAAAAGGGGCTGCGGCTGATCCAGGATCAACAGAGCTCCGACTATCACCAGTGTGGCCACACTGATAAGGTGCCTTTTCCCAAGTGAGTTCACACTGAGGCTCAAATTAAATTGTCTCCATAGGGACATTGTTTCCAAAAATTGTGATTATAGCATTGCACACACACACAGTAGGCTACCAACAAACCAATTGCATAAAAATCAAGAGGACATCTCAGTAGCTACAATTATGCTAATTAGGCCATTACTTAAGTTCATTCATTTGAAAATATTTCTGTCAACTTGTCTTCACATAACACATGGGTGATATTCAGTGTTGGGGAAGCTACTTTGAAAGCATAGCTTAGGAAGCTACCAACTACTTCACCATGGAAGTAGTTGAAACTACAGCAAAGCTGCCCTGGGTGAAATGTAGTTTAGGAAACTACAATCTACACAGAAAAAGTAGTTCAAACCAGTCACAAGAAGTCTGACCTGGTGGTGTAGGTGGTTCGCTTGCTGCCCCACAGTGTTAAGGCCTCAATTCCTTTTGAGGTCATGGGTTCGAGTCTCAGTCAGAGTTTTGAATGGCATCAGCCAGAGGAAGGAGACAAAAGCGCCCACAGATTAGCTATGTCCAACCAAGTCTACTTAACTATTTCTAAATTGACTGAAAGTTCCTCTTCCAGATTTTGACCTATAGCCAGGCACTTCAAAAGTCATATAGTGACAAATATAGAATCAGTGGTAGTGCCTTTGTGGTTCACTGTCTATGTCAGCTGCCTCCAGAAGGAGAGGTTATGTGTTCTAAGCTGGAATGTGTACAGACTGAATTTCTATCTCTGTTTTTTGAGGCAGTTATTTGTATTTGAATAAAAATGTAAATAGGCATAACAATATTTTAGTTTTTATTACAATTCTAATTAATTTGAGGATATTAAAGTGTTAACATAAATGTTCTTCAATAAACTATACTGCAAAGGAGGGGTCCTACAGTGGGTTTTGATCCCTCGTCCATCAGAACAGAGACAACTGCACTCACCACTCAGCCATACAGACAGACCCACAAAGCTCAGGCTTACACATTCATGACACAGACAGAGGCAGTGGAAACAAATAATTTTTAATTATAATTTATAAATATTTGTATGAAATAAATAACATTTGTAATTATTAATTAAGACCAGAAGGTGTCCCCTGGTGGCACACTGAGTTGAGTGTGTAGTTATTACCATGTAAGCCTCAGTCCTCCCACAGTGACCTGATCAAATCCAGCCTGTGGGCTTTTATTGCATGACCCCCCACCCCCCTCTCTCTCTCTGTCTCTCGCTTCCACACCTCTGTCCTTCTCTTACGATACGTCTGTCAATAAAACATAAAATGTCTGAAATAAAAAGAAAACAGAGGAAGAGCTCTTATCTTTGTTTTTTACCATTACATTTGATTTCTCTGAGACTTTATGACCCCCCCCCACACACACACACACCAGCTTTATATTGATTGACAGCTGAAATGTAACATTTTAAAAACCAGACAGGTCAAACTTTTTACAGCGGGAATTTGGCCTAACTCTGTTCTCTCTCTCTCTCTCATTCTCTGTCACTGTCACTCACTCAAAGGAAAGCCAGGCTTCCTTCAGGTACCGTCGGGACATTCAGCTTGGGGTGGTGGTGGTTGCTTAAACCTACATACAGTACATTCAGTTAAATTCAGCTTGTGGTTGTGGTGTGTAGTCTACCATGTAAGCTTCAGTCCTCCCCCAGTAACCCTGGTACAAATCCAGCGTGCGGGATTTGGTTGCATGTTCTTCTCTCTTCCTCTCCAGCTTTATGTTGATTGACAGCTGAAATGTATAATTTTTTTAACCAGACAGGTCAAACTTTTTACAGTGGGATTTTGGGCCAAGTCGGTTTTCTCTCTCTCTCTCACTGTCTGTCAGTGTCACTCGCTCAGAGGAAAGTGAGGCTGCCTTCAGGTTCCATCAGTACATTCAGCTTGGGTGGTGGTGGTGGTGGTGGTTGCGTAAACCTATGCTAAACCTCGGTGTCACTCCATATTTACTCTTTAGGCTTTAGGGCAAGGTGTCACAATAGTCTACTGGAAATGTCTTCGACCCAGTAATGTTGTTTCTTATGAACTTTTGTGATTGAAATGTCATATTTATGCCTAGTGGATGAAATTAAACTTGGTTGCTAAGAGTTGCATGTTGGGCAATTTGAGTAATAGACCCTTTTCACGGGGGCCATTTTGTGTCGAAAAGGCAGAATAAACACAGGTGCAAGCAAAACACTAATGAGGGTTTCCAAATTCCAATCATGGAAGTTGGAAACCCTCATTAGTGTTTTGCTTGCACCTGTGTTTACCCTGCCTTTTTTCGACACAAAATGGCCCCCGTGAGAAGGGTCTATTACCATAATGACCTAATTAATCGCCAAAACTGGAAATTAGCATGAATGATATAAATAGTGAGGCTGAAACCAGGAAATTATTATACTGTATTGTTGCTTTTAATCAAATTAGAAAGGTGATCTAGAGTCTAAATTGATGTTTGGAAGTCCAGAAATTAATCTCTTGCCATAACTGAGTCTACTTAACTATTTCTAAATTGACTAAAAGCTAAAATATACAGTAGCCTTTTCCAGATTTTGCCCTATGGCCCGACACTTCAAAAGTCATACAGAGAGAAATACAGTCATACATAGAGAAATACAGCATCACTGGCAGTGCCTTTGTGGTTCACTGTGTATGTCAGCTGCCTTCAGGAGGGAGCGGTTGTGAATTCTAACCTTGGATGTGCACACACTGAACTTTCGCCTGTGTTTTTTTAGGCAGCAAAGTTATTTATATTTGAATAAAAGTGTAAATAGGCGTAACAATCTTCTTTTAGTTAAAGACAGGGCGGTGCTGTAATATGTCTCCTCCATCGGGAATTGAACCAATAGTCCACCTGTCAGGTAGCGACATAGACAGAGCGACTCAACCTGCTGAGCTTTGAGCTGTTTGGAGTTGGCCTTCTGACACTGTGTTCACACTGACAACACAGAGCGCATAAAGAGTGAGATAGGTTGGAATTGAACGAGTGAGCAGCTGTTGATCTGACTGAGCTAGAGTCAGAGACTGACTATCCTCCTTCATCAGCTTATTTCTATCAGTGTTCAAACTACTGATGATAAAAAAAGCATTGCCTGAGGTAGGGATTGAACCAACAACCTTTAGACATTCCACAACATCCACATATTTATCTGAGTGAGCTATAGCCAACTTCGCTTTCTGACATTTTCGTATTGTAGCTTTAAACCTTGATCTTTGACTGTTGAAGTAGGTCTGACAAGGAGGAGACAAGACAAGACAAGACTCTTGTTTCTTAGCACCCCCACCCCACATATTGGTCTAGCCTCCCCCAAACCCCCCTTAGAAAAAAAATCCTGGAGCCGTGCCTGTTCCTTTCATTTTATTGCCCAAAATTGTAGTTTGTAGTTTGAGTAGTTAAACTACACCAAAATGACCAAAAAGTAGTTTAACTACTTGACTCATTACGCAAATATGTAGTTGAACTACTCGCAAACTACTGCAAAATGTAGTTCAACTACATGTAGTTCACTACTGCCCAACACTGGTGGTATTAATATAAACTCTGTACCTTTAAATCATTAAGAAGTTATGTTAGTTGCAAGAAAGTGAGTTTTTCCTCACTAATATGTGAGATGAGGGACACTGCAGCCCTGTTTGCTGGCTGCTAATAATGCGCTACTCTTGCACATACAAGTATCTTACATAGTTAAGTATGTTGTTTTCTCCTCCAGGTCATAACCATAGACCTGCGCTCCACACAGTTTGGTGGAGGATTGGGGGTCACACACTCCCAGCCACTGTTGACGCCAGCCAGTGCACCTGGGTACCAGTGCACCTGGGCACCAGTGCACCTGGGCACCAGTGCACCTGGGTACCAGTGCACCTGGGCACCTGGGCACCAGTGCACCTGGGTACCAGTGCACCTGGGTACCAGTGCACCTGGGCACCAGTGCACCTGGGCACCAGTGCACCTGGGCACCAGTGCACCTGGGCACCTGGGCACCAGTGCACCTGGGTACCAGTGCACCTGGGTACCAGTGCACCTGGGCACCAGTGCACCTGGGCACCAGTGCACCTGGGCACCAGTGCACCTGGGTACCAGTGCACCTGGGCACCAGTGCACCTGGGTACCAGTGCACCTGGGTACCAGTGCACCTGGGCACCAGTGCACCTGGGTACCAGTGCACCTGGGTACCAGTGCACCTGGGCACCAGTGCACCTGGGTACCAGTGCACCTGGGCACCTGGGCACCAGTGCACCTGGGTACCAGTGCACCTGGGCACCAGTGCACCTGGGCACCAGTGCACCTGGGTACCAGTGCACCTGGGCACCAGTGCACCTGGGCACCAGTGCACCTGGGCACCAGTGCACCTGGGTACCAGTGCACCTGGGCACCAGTGCACCTGGGTACCAGTGCACCTGGGTACCAGTGCACCTGGGCACCAGTGCACCTGGGTACCAGTGCACCTGGGTACCAGTGCACCTGGGCACCAGTGCACCTGGGTACCAGTGCACCTGGGCACCTGGGCACCAGTGCACCTGGGTACCAGTGCACCTGGGCACCAGTGCACCTGGGCACCAGTGCACCTGGGTACCAGTGCACCTGGGTACCAGTGCACCTGGGCACCAGTGCACCTGGGTATCAGTGCACCTGGGCACCAGTGGCAGAGGATTTCAGCGCACACTTTGACTGTCTGTCCCAATTACATACCGATACTACTATTTTCCCCGCCGGGCCTTGGATGTGGTGTTAATGGCAGATGCTGCAAAAAGGTGGGTGAAGACACACACAAACCAATAAAAAAAATAGACTGAGGAACTCCCTTTTAATTTAAATTTTATTATGATTAATAATAATCCGAATTCATAACTAAACCAAAAATGTAGCCTATGTCTGAGGCAGTTTGAAACCGTAGAATTTGGTCTTGGGGCTGTTTTATTTTTGGATGCATAGAATGTTTGTCGGGAGCTTTTACATCCCAATGACTTTTTTATGTGGTTCTTCAGATATGAACCAGAAGATGTCGCTATTCACATCTCAGTGAAATCATCCTGGGAACTTTCCACAGAGGAGTTTTGGGTCTTTTCCTTCTACAGTAGCTGTGTAGGAGAAACCTGTTCATGTCCACAAATGAAGACTGGACTACTATGCCAGCGAGACACAAGAACCACCTGTGAGGATGGAGATGAATCATTATGTAGAATGACATGGCAGAGGCACCTGCTCAACCAGTAATGGGTGTGAAAGGCCCCATTCCTTCTGATAGAACTTGACAGCTTTAAAATGATGGCTTTTCCTTCCTACACACAGTATAGCACTGCACATGCACAGTGTCCATTACACCATCTTTTATTCTTGACAAAGGGCTCTTCAGGTGACTTTTTGTCCTCTCTCCATCTTCAAGGGGGTGGCGTAAAGCAGGGTTAGTCATTTAGCAAGATAACTAAATGACCATGAAATAACTTTTGAAGTGTTGCTTAGTCATATATATACCATTTCCTGACCTAATAATAATTCTTAATCTTTAAATATTGCAACGTTGTCTCACAATGGTAAATTCCTCTATGCTCCCCATAAACTCAATCCACCCACTCAACATGTTCTCCCTGCTACCATCAGGGAGGAGATACAGAACCCCAAACACTCGGACAAGCAGGCTGAGAAACAGCTTCATCCCCCAAGCCACCAGACTCCTAAATAATAAATAAAACCACCCAATAAATAGACCCTTCTCACGGGGGCCATTTTGTGTCGAAAAGGCAGAATAAACACAGGTGCAAGCAAAACACTAATGAGGGTTTCCAAATTCCATGATTGGAATTTGGAAACCCTCATCTGTGTTTATTCTTCCTTTTCAACACAAAATGCCCCCCGTGAAAAGGGTTATAACGACTCTCAAACCCCTGGGCAATATGCAAGATTATATTTGTGGGCAACAGCAATACACATACACAGACAACAGATTTGTAATATTGATAAGGATGTTCTGATGTTGATGTACCAATAAGATGCATAACAAGCATGAGCACGTTTACTGACGATGGTGATGGTGATGGTGATGGTGAGGCGATGATGATGATGGTATGTAATGGAACACAACACAGCTCAAGAATTTCACACGTGTGTACTTGTACATCGCGTGACAATAAACATCTTGTATCTTGTAAAATTTATATTAGACTACATTTACCCAAATTTCCCCTATACCTAGTATAGGGGATCAATAAAGTGCATCTTAATTTTAATCAAATTAGACAAATGCAATTGTTTATATTGCAGTGGTGAGTCAAACAAACACCCCGAGTGACCCACCATAGTGGTCAAGTTCATTACATGTGTTGATCAGTCCTCGTGGAAAAATTAGGCTGCCTGAAAGTAGTAATAATAACAGCTATGTACATTAACCTGTCAGAATCACGAATGGTTTCTAATGTTGAAACCAAGTAGGCTACTCTTTTAGTTATTGTACGCTAATTCTACAATCTTGTGGAGTTTTATTCTGACTTAACACTTGGTCATCTAATCACACGGCATAGCTTTAAGAATGAGCTGTGTGGACCTCTCAGAATGTGTCATCACCCAAAATAGCAGAGTCAATTTGGACAGTGCAAGAATACAAAAGCACCCTGCAAAAGAAAGGCTTTTCCCTGACCTCTTTTCTCATTCCATTGATTTTACATAATGCATATCTTGTTGAAGTAGTGGTTAAACAGCCTCTGCAAAAAAATAATGTACAATTGTTACATACAGTGCTCCCTTTGTGTCATGCAGCAACCCGACTCTTTCAGGGTTGGTATAGTTAGTTTAGGGTTTTTCTCCAGCTTGTTTACTTTGTAAATCCTGCCAAGTGCACTATAGGATAATTTGACATGCTTCAACACAAGTGTTAACATAGCAATGCATTACTATGAGGTGACTGCTGTCAAAGGGATGATCATACATGTTGTTAGCAAACATATAAAGCTGTTTTTCTTTCACATCATTAGTCATGGTTGTCATTCATCCTATAAAGGCTGTGACAAAGCTAGAGACAAAGTTAAAGGTGCCCGTCTGAGAGAGCACACGCACGATTCTGCTGCAACAGATCATCACAGCACAAGCCTGCTATAGGGGGGAAATCCAGAGAACTTCAAAAACTATTTTTTGTAAGTACAATGTGATTCCTTTACTATAGTGTGTATGGTAATACTGTTTGACAGGTATAGAACATATTTACATATTTTTCCACATTTGATAAGATGTTACGCTAACTTTTTTCTCTTTGTTGTTGTTGCTAGTTTCATTATTTCATTTTTCAAGACCTTTTCTGTTCTAATTTTTATCTTTTCCTTTAGAAATGTGATAAAGATTGAAAATGCTTCTTACAATTTTGATACATCTTCTGATCATTGGTGAGTAAAAAAAACGTGTCCCCCCGTTATAAAGTCAATTTTAATAATACATAGATAACGTTATCTTATCCCTATACAATCTGATCTTATAGGGATACTTATAATATTAATAATTCTTTTTTCTTACATTATTATTTTTTCTTTTTCTTTTTTATTAATAGCATCAGCAAATGGCGGGGCATCGACAGCAGCCAAGCCCTCGACAGCAGCCAAGCCCTCAACAGCCCGCCCTGCAAGCACAGCAGCCCCCCCTGCAGCCACGACAGCCGCCGCTGGAGCAACGACAAATGGAGGCACAGCAGCAGCCACCGCAGCTGTGACAACCGCAAACAACACTGCTACTACCACTGCTGCTGCATCTGCTGGGATCATATACACAACGTGTCTAATAATGGTTGTAATGCTACACATATTTCAGCAGAGGAGATAAATGTTCTCTTACTGTATTCACCTTATGTAGCCCCCTGGGTTTACCTAGGCTAGGTTTTACCTACCGTAGTCACTATACTGTACCGTCACAGGAAGTGTAAACACAATAGGAAGTAATTGGCTGACCCCTGTGTTGGAGCATAAGGTGAATAAGGCAGATCAACCTTACTATTATCAAGATCATACTGAGTGGTTTTCTTTTGTATCCTTAACATTAGTATGTTGATACTTAAATGAAGTAGTATTCTGTGTTAGTTATTGTGACAAATTATAGCCTATTTTTACTGAATAGATTTATTATTGCCCAAACAGTAAAGTGTAGTAGGCTACATTATTTATGGTATGACTGAAAATAAGTACCCTAGTGTGTGTTGATAGCTTTACAAATCTAGATGATACAGCACATTTAAATATTAAAAAGCATGTTATAATAAAGGTTTTGACATCTCAAAACATCTTGGTTTGTCTCATTAGGCCTATGTCATGACATTGGAAGACATGGGGACCTATTTTGTGCCCGGTGCAAGGCATTGTCATGGCTAGTTTCGAGCACTCTAAATAGTCTCTCTTTTCCTTTTAATGACCACTGGGTCGCTGAAACGCGTCTGTTGATGTACTGACCCCGTGGTCATTAAGAGAAAAGGAGCTTTTGAGTGCTACAAACTAGCAATTATGACACCTTGCACCGGGCGCAAAATAGGGCATGTTCCTCCTGGCCAGTTGCAGTTTGAGCAACTGCACCCTATGTAGGCCTACTTCAACAAAGCTAAACATTTATCAAACTCAGGATATTGAGGTGAACTTAGAAGTTGATTGCTATTGGCTCAAAATCAGTGGTGGAAAGAGCATGTCCTATACTCAAGTCAGGCTAGAAGTATTGTTACTTTGCTGATGTTTTAGTGAAGTAGCTTATTGGTTTAAAATCTAAGAAGCTCATTTAAGCTACCCAGAGTAAAAGTTACTTTTTAGAAAAGGGACTGTTAGATGTGCTCTTTCCCATGCAATTTTAAAAGGACAAAAGTATGAATTACCTTTTGTAATTGATTATTGACCAGCTTGATTATTTTAATTGGAAAAGTTCGAAATTACAATATAAAATGCACAAAGAAAGTAGTATCAGAATCAGAATCAGAATCACTTTTATTGCCACAGTATGCAAGTTACATACGAGGAATTTGTCTTAGTGTCTGTATGCAGCGTAGCGGTCAGATCAATATACAGGTAGGAAAGCTAGATAAAGACAATCACAACGTTGCAACTGCAATCAAATCGAGTAAAAATATATACAATATGTACATGAGTGGAGGAGGGTTCCATGGATAATAAATATGAATTTACGTTGAATTTACATGAGATTTACAGACTGAGTTAAATAGGCGTTAAATAGGCCAGATTACTCTTCTCTTCTCAACAACTAAATGAAAATGTCACTCCAAATGCCTGATGTCTATTTCTATCAGGTAGTAAGAAGGGGTTATTGTTAATGAGCAGTACAGTACCCTGTCAGGGGCGTGGAGTCATTCATCAAAATACCTTTGTTTTGAATGATACAGTAGGTGAGAGTATTCGCTATGGGGACTGTTTCAAAGAAGCCTATAAACACAGAGATACATTTCCACCACACCCACAGTATCATGAGCTCAGAGTGATGTCATACAACAAAACACATTGCATCTTTTCCAGAAATATAGAATCTGTATAAAAAATATAACAAATCTAAAATCACATTAATGATGTATTATCAAAATCATCTGTACAACATAGTGTGCATGTGCGATGGCTGATAGCAGAAATGCATACAATTATAGCGTGCCCCATACAGACAGGGTAGAATATAGACTTGTAGATGCAGAAAGGCGACCCAGTTTAAAAGGTATGTACTTGAATTCGCATGTGTGAATTTGTAGATGATGCGTGGTTGTATAAATGACACAGAGTGTCAGGGAAGTCGTTATTTTCATTTTCCTGTTTTCTTGTCGTCCATGTCTCTCTCTTTGGTTGCCTGACACACTTTTCTTAGGAGCTGACAATTCTGTGGAACGCAAATGTTAAATGGATGCGCATATAGGCTCAGTATGTTGTCAAGTGCCTCGAGGAGTAACGTTAACAAGAATGGCGGTGGGCGCCACCTGCTTTCGGGGCTGTTTCAAATGAATTAAAATGACAATTACTTTGAAATCCGAACGCACACTGCTTGGAAGGCTTCATTCAAAGTAGATATCATATATAAAAGGGAGTAAGTGGGCTCTGTTTCAATTTGTCGTCACAGAAGTGATGTCATCAGTGATGGTCACATCGTAGGATTCAGGCCGATACGTACGTCTAGTGATTGGTTAGGGAAAATGGAATTAATCTCATAGAAATTGGTTAAACAGAGGGTAATGTCAGACTAGAAGATGGAAATTAGTGTAACAAGTCAGATATCAGGCTAGAGCAGAGAGGTGGGAAGAGGAAAGTTAGCGTGCCAGCCAGGAGAACAAGATGCAGAGATGCAGACGGGAAAAGGATGTGGTTACCACTTCCCCAGATCACCACTCAAAAGGTGTCCGATTTTCACAAGTTGCACAACAACAGTTATTTTCTGTTCAAACAGGTGGATGACTTTCCCTTTGATTTGCATGTTATCAGCAGCACAATGCAGAGGACACCATGACTGTGAAGGAGAATTTAAAGTTGAAAAATAAGCTCTTCTATTAACTGCAGAAATGACGAAGATGTATGCTATCTCAAATTACAATCACTAAACTTTTCTATCCAGGTTCAGTCTCTCCAGGCCTATCTGCTACATTTTTACATTAACATTTACTTGAATGTTTGTTATAGATTTATACATGATTGCAAATTCTACATTGACATTTGTTTTTTCGATTTTAGAAATGGTCTGGATATACTGTTGTAGTCTGTGAATTTTTACAGCAAATGTAAATGCTGTGTGACCTTGCCTGCCTGACGGTTCACTAGTTTCCTTAGGGGCCAAAATGGCGGAGGTGTAGCTCTGCTGCTGCGCTTATAATTTCACTTCTTATCTAGTACGGTCTTTGCCCGAACTTCCAGTCACTTCCTGTATCTGTGAAGGACCCATGGGTGTCCTTTTTCATGCCTGAATGTAATAAAGATATCTTGAAACTAAAAACTCCTTTCCTCGTATCCACTTAATGAGACATGTTGGACTCTAATAACACTAGGTCTCCTGCTCTGTGGTTACTTTGTAGTTAATAGAATAATGTTGTCGCAGGTCCCATGTGGCCCGGAGTGTGGAGAGGCAGCCTGTCGGACCTGTCCTGGACCTCAACAACAAGCAGCACAATGCAGAGGACACCATGACTGTGAAGGAGAATTTAAAGTTGAAAAATAAGCTCTTCTATTAACTGCAGAAATGACGAAGATGTATGCTATCTCAAATTACAATCACTAAACTTTTCTATCCAGGTTCAGTCTCTCCAGGCCTATCTGCTACATTTTTACATTAACATTTACTTGAATGTTTGTTATAGATTTATACATGATTGCAAATTCTACATTGACATTTGTTTTTTCGATTTTAGAAATGGTCTGGATATACTGTTGTAGTCGGTGAATTTTTACAGCAAACGTAAATGCTGTGTGGCCTTGCCTGCCTGACGGTTCACTAGTTTCCTTAGGGGCCAAAATGGCGGAGGTGTAGCTCTGCTGCTGCTCTTATAATCTCACTTCTTATCTAGTACGGTCTTTGCCCGAACTTCCAGTCACTTCCTGTATCTGTGAAGGACCCATGGGTGTCCTTTTTCATGCCTGAATGTAATAAAGATATCTTGAAACTAAAAACTCCTTTCCTTGTATCCACTTAATGAGACATGTTGGACTCTAATAACACTAGGTCTCCTGCTCTGTGGTTACTTTGTAGTTAATAGAATAATGTTGTCGCAGGTCCCATGTGGCCCGGAGTGTGGAGAGGCAGCCTGTCGGACCTGTCCTGGACCTCAACAACAAGCAGCACAATGCAGAGGACACCATGACTGTGAAGGAGAATTTAAAGTTGAAAAATAAGCTCTTCTATTAACTGCAGAAATGACGAAGATGTATGCTATCTCAAATTACAATCACTAAACTTTTCTATCCAGGTTCAGTCTCTCCAGGCCTATCTGCTACATTTTTACATTAACATTTACTTGAATGTTTGTTATAGATTTATACATGATTGCAAATTCTACATTGACATTTGTTTTTTCGATTTTAGAAATGGTCTGGATATACTGTTGTAGTCGGTGAATTTTTACAGCAAATGTAAATGCTGTGTGGCCTTGCCTGCCTGACGGTTCACTAGTTTCCTTAGGGGCCAAAATGGCGGAGGTGTAGCTCTGCTGCTGCTCTTATAATCTCACTTCTTATCTAGTACGGTCTTTGCCCGAACTTCCAGTCACTTCCTGTATCTGTGAAGGACCCATGGGTGTCCTTTTTCATGCCTGAATGTAATAAAGATATCTTGAAACTAAAAACTCCTTTCCTTGTATCCACTTAATGAGACATGTTGGACTCTAATAACACTAGGTCTCCTGCTCTGTGGTTACTTTGTAGTTAATAGAATAATGTTGTCGCAGGTCCCATGTGGCCCGGAGTGTGGAGAGGCAGCCTGTCGGACCTGTCCTGGACCTCAACAACAAGCAGCACAATGCAGAGGACACCATGACTGTGAAGGAGAATTTAAAGTTGAAAAATAAGCTCTTCTATTAACTGCAGAAATGACGAAGATGTATGCTATCTCAAATTACAATCACTAAACTTTTCTATCCAGGTTCAGTCTCTCCAGGCCTATCTGCTACATTTTTACATTAACATTTACTTGAATGTTTGTTATAGATTTATACATGATTGCAAATTCTACATTGACATTTGTTTTTTCGATTTTAGAAATGGTCTGGATATACTGTTGTAGTCTGTGAATTTTTACAGCAAATGTAAATGCTGTGTGGCCTTGCCTGCCTGACGGTTCACTAGTTTCCTTAGGGGCCAAAATGGCGGAGGTGTAGCTCTGCTGCTGCGCTTATAATCTCACTTCTTATCTAGTACGGTCTTTGCCCGACACTTCCAGTCACTTCCTGTATCTGTGAAGGACCCATGGGTGTCCTTTTTCATGCCTGAATGTAATAAAGATATCTTGAAACTAAAAACTCCTTTCCTCGTATCCACTTAATGAGACATGTTGGACTCTAATAACACTAGGTCTCCTGCTCTGTGGTTACTTTGTAGTTAATAGAATAATGTTGTCGCAGGTCCCATGTGGCCCGGAGTGTGGAGAGGCAGCCTGTCGGACCTGTCCTGGACCTCAACAACAAGCAGCACAATGCAGAGGACACCATGACTGTGAAGGAGAATTTAAAGTTGAAAAATAAGCTCTTCTATTAACTGCAGAAATGACGAAGATGTATGCTATCTCAAATTACAATCACTAAACTTTTCTATCCAGGTTCAGTCTCTCCAGGCCTATCTGCTACATTTTTACATTAACATTTACTTGAATGTTTGTTATAGATTTATACATGATTGCAAATTCTACATTGACATTTGTTTTTTCGATTTTAGAAATGGTCTGGATATACTGTTGTAGTCGGTGAATTTTTACAGCAAATGTAAATGCTGTGTGACCTTGCCTGCCTGACGGTTCACTAGTTTCCTTAGGGGCCAAAATGGCGGAGGTGTAGCTCTGCTGCTGCGCTTATATTCTCACTTCTTATCTAGTACGGTCTTTGCCCGAACTTCCAGTCACTTCCTGTATCTGTGAAGGACCCATGGGTGTCCTTTTTCATGCCTGAATGTAATAAAGATATCTTGAAACTAAAAACTCCTTTCCTTGTATCCACTTAATGAGACATGTTGGACTCTAATAACACTAGGTCTCCTGCTCTGTGGTTACTTTGTAGTTAATAGAATAATGTTGTCGCAGGTCCCATGTGGCCCGGAGTGTGGAGAGGCAGCCTGTCGGACCTGTCCTGGACCTCAACAACAAGCAGCACAATGCAGAGGACACCATGACTGTGAAGGAGAATTTAAAGTTGAAAAATAAGCTCTCCTATTAACTGCAGAAATGACGAAGATGTATGCTATCTCAAATTACAATCACTAAACTTTTCTATCCAGGTTCAGTCTCTCCAGGCCTATCTGCTACATTTTTACATTAACATTTACTTGAATGTTTGTTATAGATTTATACATGATTGCAAATTCTACATTGACATTTGTTTTTTCGATTTTAGAAATGGTCTGGATATACTGTTGTAGTCGGTGAATTTTTACAGCAAATGTAAATGCTGTGTGACCTTGCCTGCCTGACGGTTCACTAGTTTCCTTAGGGGCCAAAATGGTGGAGGTGTAGCTCTGCTGCTGCGCTTATAATCTCACTTCTTATCTAGTACGGTCTTTGCCCGAACTTCCAGTCACTTCCTGTATCTGTGAAGGACCCATGGGTGTCCTTTTTCATGCCTGAATGTAATAAAGATATCTTGAAACTAAAAACTCCTTTCCTCGTATCCACTTAATGAGACATGTTGGACTCTAATAACACTAGGTCTCCTGCTCTGTGGTTACTTTGTAGTTAATAGAATAATGTTGTCGCAGGTCCCATGTGGCCCGGAGTGTGGAGAGGCAGCCTGTCGGACCTGTCCTGGACCTCAACAACAAGCAGCACAATGCAGAGGACACCATGACTGTGAAGGAGAATTTAAAGTTGAAAAATAAGCTCTTCTATTAACTGCAGAAATGACGAAGATGTATGCTATCTCAAATTACAATCACTAAACTTTTCTATCCAGGTTCAGTCTCTCCAGGCCTATCTGCTACATTTTTACATTAACATTTACTTGAATGTTTGTTATAGATTTATACATGATTGCAAATTCTACATTGACATTTGTTTTTTCGATTTTAGAAATGGTCTGGATATACTGTTGTAGTCGGTGAATTTTTACAGCAAATGTAAATGCTGTGTGACCTTGCCTGCCTGACGGTTCACTAGTTTCCTTAGGGGCCAAAATGGCGGAGGTGTAGCTCTGCTGCTGCGCTTATAATCTCACTTCTTATCTAGTACGGTCTTTGCCCGAACTTCCAGTCACTTCCTGTATCTGTGAAGGACCCATGGGTGTCCTTTTTCATGCCTGAATGTAATAAAGATATCTTGAAACTAAAAACTCCTTTCCTCGTATCCACTTAATGAGACATGTTGGACTCTAATAACACTAGGGCCCCGTTCCAATACCCATACTTGTACTTCTTTCTTGTAGTATGTACTGCCGCTGCCCTCACAAAGTATGGATTGTAGTGTGCAGCATGCATGCAAAATGCATACTATTGGGACACACTACATCTGTCGTCACATGAGCTTCCTGAACTCCGACCTCTTGCTCACTTCCGCCGACGTCCGCAGCGCCACATTTGAGTTTTATTTTTTATTTTTTATTTTTTTTATTCAATAAACAAAGTCTGGCAGTAACAAACAGTACATTATACAAAAAATTCAGACTAAACATTTACAAAATTGGAACAGACAATCAAATAAACAAAATAAAATAAATAAAGCAAAAACATTAAGTCAGAGTTCTAAACAGGAATCAAGATATGCATGTTTTGGTACACACCATGCTTGTTTGGTTTTAACATATTTAGGCTTTCTTAAAGTTAATTATCTCATTCATGAACACGCAGCTCAGTCAGTGCGACGTAACTCCAGTAGGTGGCGGTAATGCACAAAAAGTTGTTTGCCAACCGCCATAAAACATTAGAAGGAGAAGAAGAAGACATAACTTCCTGCTGCGCAAAGGATTGTGGGGAAGTTTGCCTGGTGCAGCATGCATCGATGCATACTCCGAAATAGGAGCTGATGTAGTACAACATCCTGGTACTCTTGGCATACTGCATCTGACATACTATGTATTGGGACATACTAAATCTTTTTTTGCCTACTAAATAGTATGGAAGTATGGGTATTGGAACGGGGCCTAGGTCTCCTGCTCTGTGGTTACTTTGTAGTTAATAGAATAATGTTGTCGCAGGTCCCATGTGGCCCGGAGTGTGGAGAGGCAGCCTGTCGGACCTGTCCTGGACCTCAACAACAAGCAGCACAATGCAGAGGACACCATGACTGTGAAGGAGAATTTAAAGTTGAAAAATAAGCTCTTCTATTAACTGCAGAAATGACGAAGATGTATGCTATCTCAAATTACAATCACTAAACTTTTCTATCCAGGTTCAGTCTCTCCAGGCCTATCTGCTACATTTTTACATTAACATTTACTTGAATGTTTGTTATAGATTTATACATGATTGCAAATTCTACATTGACATTTGTTTTTTCGATTTTAGAAATGGTCTGGATATACTGTTGTAGTCGGTGAATTTTTACAGCAAATGTAAATGCTGTGTGACCTTGCCTGCCTGACGGTTCACTAGTTTCCTTAGGGGCCAAAATGGCGGAGGTGTAGCTCTGCTGCTGCGCTTATAATCTCACTTCTTATCTAGTACGGTCTTTGCCCGAACTTCCAGTCACTTCCTGTATCTGTGAAGGACCCATGGGTGTCCTTTTTCATGCCTGAATGTAATAAAGATATCTTGAAACTAAAAACTCCTTTCCTTGTATCCACTTAATGAGACATGTTGGACTCTAATAACACTAGGTCTCCTGCTCTGTGGTTACTTTGTAGTTAATAGAATAATGTTGTCGCAGGTCCCATGTGGCCCGGAGTGTGGAGAGGCAGCCTGTCGGACCTGTCCTGGACCTCAACAACAAGCAGCACAATGCAGAGGACACCATGACTGTGAAGGAGAATTTAAAGTTGAAATATAAGCTCTTCTATTAACTGCAGAAATGACGAAGATGTATGCTATCTCAAATTACAATCACTAAACTTTTCTATCCAGGTTCAGTCTCTCCAGGCCTATCTGCTACATTTTTACATTAACATTTACTTGAATGTTTGTTATAGATTTATACATGATTGCAAATTCTACATTGACATTTGTTTTTTCGATTTTAGAAATGGTCTGGATATACTGTTGTAGTCGGTGAATTTTTACAGCAAATGTAAATGCTGTGTGACCTTGCCTGCCTGACGGTTCACTAGTTTCCTTAGGGGCCAAAATGGCGGAGGTGTAGCTCTGCTGCTGCGCTTATAATCTCACTTCTTATCTAGTACGGTCTTTGCCCGAACTTCCAGTCACTTCCTGTATCTGTGAAGGACCCATGGGTGTCCTTTTTCATGCCTGAATGTAATAAAGATATCTTGAAACTAAAAACTCCTTTCCTCGTATCCACTTAATGAGACATGTTGGACTCTAATAACACTAGGTCTCCTGCTCTGTGGTTACTTTGTAGTTAATAGAATAATGTTGTCGCAGGTCCCATGTGGCCCGGAGTGTGGAGAGGCAGCCTGTCGGACCTGTCCTGGACCTCAACAACAAGCAGCACAATGCAGAGGACACCATGACTGTGAAGGAGAATTTAAAGTTGAAAAATAAGCTCTTCTATTAACTGCAGAAATGACGAAGATGTATGCTATCTCAAATTACAATCACTAAACTTTTCTATCCAGGTTCAGTCTCTCCAGGCCTATCTGCTACATTTTTACATTAACATTTACTTGAATGTTTGTTATAGATTTATACATGATTGCAAATTCTACATTGACATTTGTTTTTTCGATTTTAGAAATGGTCTGGATATACTGTTGTAGTCGGTGAATTTTTACAGCAAATGTAAATGCTGTGTGGCCTTGCCTGCCTGACGGTTCACTAGTTTCCTTAGGGGCCAAAATGGCGGAGGTGTAGCTCTGC
Organism: Poromitra crassiceps; assembly: GCF_964638095.1. Classification (NCBI taxonomy): domain Eukaryota; kingdom Metazoa; phylum Chordata; class Actinopteri; order Beryciformes; family Melamphaidae; genus Poromitra; species Poromitra crassiceps. The sequence continues at coordinate 21,087,718 of NC_139646.1, forward strand.
TGCTGCTCTTATAATCTCACTTCTTATCTAGTACGGTCTTTGCCCGAACTTCCAGTCACTTCCTGTATCTGTGAAGGACCCATGGGTGTCCTTTTTCATGCCTGAATGTAATAAAGATATCTTGAAACTAAAAACTCCTTTCCTTGTATCCACTTAATGAGACATGTTGGACTCTAATAACACTAGGTCTCCTGCTCTGTGGTTACTTTGTAGTTAATAGAATAATGTTGTCGCAGGTCCCATGTGGCCCGGAGTGTGGAGAGGCAGCCTGTCGGACCTGTCCTGGACCTCAACAACAAGCAGCACAATGCAGAGGACACCATGACTGTGAAGGAGAATTTAAAGTTGAAAAATAAGCTCTTCTATTAACTGCAGAAATGACGAAGATGTATGCTATCTCAAATTACAATCACTAAACTTTTCTATCCAGGTTCAGTCTCTCCAGGCCTATCTGCTACATTTTTACATTAACATTTACTTGAATGTTTGTTATAGATTTATACATGATTGCAAATTCTACATTGACATTTGTTTTTTCGATTTTAGAAATGGTCTGGATATACTGTTGTAGTCAGTGAATTTTTACAGCAAATGTAAATGCTGTGTGACCTTGCCTGCCTGACGGTTCACTAGTTTCCTTAGGGGCCAAAATGGCGGAGGTGTAGCTCTGCTGCTGCACTTATAATCTCACTTCTTATCTAGTACGGTCTTTGCCCGAACTTCCAGTCACTTCCTGTATCTGTGAAGGACCCATGGGTGTCCTTTTTCATGCCTGAATGTAATAAAGATATCTTGAAACTAAAAACTCCTTTCCTCGTATCCACTTAATGAGACATGTTGGACTCTAATAACACTAGGTCTCCTGCTCTGTGGTTACTTTGTAGTTAATAGAATAATGTTGTCGCAGGTCCCATGTGGCCCGGAGTGTGGAGAGGCAGCCTGTCGGACCTGTCCTGGACCTCAACAACAAGCAGCACAATGCAGAGGACACCATGACTGTGAAGGAGAATTTAAAGTTGAAAAATAAGCTCTTCTATTAACTGCAGAAATGACGAAGATGTATGCTATCTCAAATTACAATCACTAAACTTTTCTATCCAGGTTCAGTCTCTCCAGGTCTATCTGCTACATTTTTACATTAACATTTACTTGAATGTTTGTTATAGATTTATACATGATTGCAAATTCTACATTGACATTTGTTTTTTCGATTTTAGAAATGGTCTGGATATACTGTTGTAGTCGGTGAATTTTTACAGCAAATGTAAATGCTGTGTGACCTTGCCTGCCTGACGGTTCACTAGTTTCCTTAGGGGCCAAAATGGCGGAGGTGTAGCTCTGCTGCTGCGCTTATAATTTCACTTCTTATCTAGTACGGTCTTTGCCCGAACTTCCAGTCACTTCCTGTATCTGTGAAGGACCCATGGGTGTCCTTTTTCATGCCTGAATGTAATAAAGATATCTTGAAACTAAAAACTCCTTTCCTCGTATCCACTTAATGAGACATGTTGGACTCTAATAACACTAGGTCTCCTGCTCTGTGGTTACTTTGTAGTTAATAGAATAATGTTGTCGCAGGTCCCATGTGGCCCGGAGTGTGGAGAGGCAGCCTGTCGGACCTGTCCTGGACCTCAACAACAAGCAGCACAATGCAGAGGACACCATGACTGTGAAGGAGAATTTAAAGTTGAAAAATAAGCTCTTCTATTAACTGCAGAAATGACGAAGATGTATGCTATCTCAAATTACAAGCACTAAACTTTTCTATCCAGGTTCAGTCTCTCCAGGCCTATCTGCTACATTTTTACATTAACATTTACTTGAATGTTTGTTATAGATTTATACATGATTGCAAATTCTACATTGACATTTGTTTTTTCGATTTTAGAAATGGTCTGGATATACTGTTGTAGTCGGTTAATTTTTACAGCAAATGTAAATGCTGTGTGGCCTTGCCTGCCTGACGGTTCACTAGTTTCCTTAGGGGCCAAAATGGCGGAGGTGTAGCTCTGCTGCTGCGCTTATAATCTCACTTCTTATCTAGTACGGTCTTTGCCCGAACTTCCAGTCACTTCCTGTATCTGTGAAGGACCCATGGGTGTCCTTTTTCATGCCTGAATGTAATAAAGATATCTTGAAACTAAAAACTCCTTTCCTCGTATCCACTTAATGAGACATGTTGGACTCTAATAACACTAGGTCTCCTGCTCTGTGGTTACTTTGTAGTTAATAGAATAATGTTGTCGCAGGTCCCATGTGGCCCGGAGTGTGGAGAGGCAGCCTGTCGGACCTGTCCTGGACCTCAACAACAAGCAGCACAATGCAGAGGACACCATGACTGTGAAGGAGAATTTAAAGTTGAAAAATAAGCTCTTCTATTAACTGCAGAAATGACGAAGATGTATGCTATCTCAAATTACAATCACTAAACTTTTCTATCCAGGTTCAGTCTCTCCAGGCCTATCTGCTACATTTTTACATTAACATTTACTTGAATGTTTGTTATAGATTTATACATGATTGCAAATTCTACATTGACATTTGTTTTTTCGATTTTAGAAATGGTCTGGATATACTGTTGTAGTCGGTGAATTTTTACAGCAAATGTAAATGCTGTGTGGCCTTGCCTGCCTGACGGTTCACTAGTTTCCTTAGGGGCCAAAATGGCGGAGGTGTAGCTCTGCTGCTGCTCTTATAATCTCACTTCTTATCTAGTACGGTCTTTGCCCGAACTTCCAGTCACTTCCTGTATCTGTGAAGGACCCATGGGTGTCCTTTTTCATGCCTGAATGTAATAAAGATATCTTGAAACTAAAAACTCCTTTCCTTGTATCCACTTAATGAGACATGTTGGACTCTAATAACACTAGGTCTCCTGCTCTGTGGTTACTTTGTAGTTAATAGAATAATGTTGTCGCAGGTCCCATGTGGCCCGGAGTGTGGAGAGGCAGCCTGTCGGACCTGTCCTGGACCTCAACAACAAGCAGCACAATGCAGAGGACACCATGACTGTGAAGGAGAATTTAAAGTTGAAAAATAAGCTCTTCTATTAACTGCAGAAATGACGAAGATGTATGCCATCTCAAATTACAATCACTAAACTTTTCTATCCAGGTTCAGTCTCTCCAGGCCTATCTGCTACATTTTTACATTAACATTTACTTGAATGTTTGTTATAGATTTATACATGATTGCAAATTCTACATTGACATTTGTTTTTTCGATTTTAGAAATGGTCTGGATATACTGTTGTAGTCGGTGAATTTTTACAGCAAATGTAAATGCTGTGTGACCTTGCCTGCCTGACGGTTCACTAGTTTCCTTAGGGGCCAAAATGGCGGAGGTGTAGCTCTGCTGCTGCGCTTATAATCTCACTTCTTATCTAGTACGGTCTTTGCCCGAACTTCCAGTCACTTCCTGTATCTGTGAAGGACCCATGGGTGTCCTTTTTCATGCCTGAATGTAATAAAGATATCTTGAAACTAAAAACTCCTTTCCTTGTATCCACTTAATGAGACATGTTGGACTCTAATAACACTAGGTCTCCTGCTCTGTGGTTACTTTGTAGTTAATAGAATAATGTTGTCGCAGGTCCCATGTGGCCCGGAGTGTGGAGAGGCAGCCTGTCGGACCTGTCCTGGACCTCAACAACAAGCAGCACAATGCAGAGGACACCATGACTGTGAAGGAGAATTTAAAGTTGAAAAATAAGCTCTTCTATTAACTGCAGAAATGACGAAGATGTATGCTATCTCAAATTACAATCACTAAACTTTTCTATCCAGGTTCAGTCTCTCCAGGCCTATCTGCTACATTTTTACATTAACATTTACTTGAATGTTTGTTATAGATTTATACATGATTGCAAATTCTACATTGACATTTGTTTTTTCGATTTTAGAAATGGTCTGGATATACTGTTGTAGTCAGTGAATTTTTACAGCAAATGTAAATGCTGTGTGACCTTGCCTGCCTGACGGTTCACTAGTTTCCTTAGGGGCCAAAATGGCGGAGGTGTAGCTCTGCTGCTGCACTTATAATCTCACTTCTTATCTAGTACGGTCTTTGCCCGAACTTCCAGTCACTTCCTGTATCTGTGAAGGACCCATGGGTGTCCTTTTTCATGCCTGAATGTAATAAAGATATCTTGAAACTAAAAACTCCTTTCCTCGTATCCACTTAATGAGACATGTTGGACTCTAATAACACTAGGTCTCCTGCTCTGTGGTTACTTTGTAGTTAATAGAATAATGTTGTCGCAGGTCCCATGTGGCCCGGAGTGTGGAGAGGCAGCCTGTCGGACCTGTCCTGGACCTCAACAACAAGCAGCACAATGCAGAGGACACCATGACTGTGAAGGAGAATTTAAAGTTGAAAAATAAGCTCTTCTATTAACTGCAGAAATGACGAAGATGTATGCTATCTCAAATTACAATCACTAAACTTTTCTATCCAGGTTCAGTCTCTCCAGGCCTATCTGCTACATTTTTACATTAACATTTACTTGAATGTTTGTTATAGATTTATACATGATTGCAAATTCTACATTGACATTTGTTTTTTCGATTTTAGAAATGGTCTGGATATACTGTTGTAGTCGGTGAATTTTTACAGCAAATGTAAATGCTGTGTGACCTTGCCTGCCTGACGGTTCACTAGTTTCCTTAGGGGCCAAAATGGCGGAGGTGTAGCTCTGCTGCTGCGCTTATAATCTCACTTCTTATCTAGTACGGTCTTTGCCCGAACTTCCAGTCACTTCCTGTATCTGTGAAGGACCCATGGGTGTCCTTTTTCATGCCTGAATGTAATAAAGATATCTTGAAACTAAAAACTCCCTCGTATCCACTTAATGAGACATGTTGGACTCTAATAACACTAGGTCTCCTGCTCTGTGGTTACTTTGTAGTTAATAGAATAATGTTGTCGCAGGTCCCATGTGGCCCGGAGTGTGGAGAGGCAGCCTGTCGGACCTGTCCTGGACCTCAACAACAAGCAGCACAATGCAGAGGACACCATGACTGTGAAGGAGAATTTAAAGTTGAAAAATAAGCTCTTCTATTAACTGCAGAAATGACGAAGATGTATGCTATCTCAAATTACAATCACTAAACTTTTCTATCCAGGTTCAGTCTCTCCAGGCCTATCTGCTACATTTTTACATTAACATTTACTTGAATGTTTGTTATAGATTTATACATGATTGCAAATTCTACATTGACATTTGTTTTTTCGATTTTAGAAATGGTCTGGATATACTGTTGTAGTCGGTTAATTCTTACAGCAAATGTAAATGCTGTGTGGCCTTGCCTGCCTGACGGTTCACTAGTTTCCTTAGGGGCCAAAATGGCGGAGGTGTAGCTCTGCTGCTGCACTTATAATTTCACTTCTTATCTAGTACGGTCTTTGCCCGAACTTCCAGTCACTTCCTGTATCTGTGAAGGACCCATGGGTGTCCTTTTTCATGCCTGAATGTAATAAAGATATCTTGAAACTAAAAACTCCTTTCCTTGTATCCACTTAATGAGACATGTTGGACTCTAATAACACTAGGTCTCCTGCTCTGTGGTTACTTTGTAGTTAATAGAATAATGTTGTCGCAGGTCCCATGTGGCCCGGAGTGTGGAGAGGCAGCCTGTCGGACCTGTCCTGGACCTCAACAACAAGCAGCACAATGCAGAGGACACCATGACTGTGAAGGAGAATTTAAAGTTGAAAAATAAGCTCTTCTATTAACTGCAGAAATGACGAAGATGTATGCTATCTCAAATTACAATCACTAAACTTTTCTATCCAGGTTCAGTCTCTCCAGGCCTATCTGCTACATTTTTACATTAACATTTACTTGAATGTTTGTTATAGATTTATACATGATTGCAAATTCTACATTGACATTTGTTTTTTCGATTTTAGAAATGGTCTGGATATACTGTTGTAGTCGGTGAATTTTTACAGCAAATGTAAATGCTGTGTGACCTTGCCTGCCTGACGGTTCACTAGTTTCCTTAGGGGCCAAAATGGCGGAGGTGTAGCTCTGCTGCTGCGCTTATAATCTCACTTCTTATCTAGTACGGTCTTTGCCCGAACTTCCAGTCACTTCCTGTATCTGTGAAGGACCCATGGGTGTCCTTTTTCATGCCTGAATGTAATAAAGATATCTTGAAACTAAAAACTCCTTTCCTCGTATCCACTTAATGAGACATGTTGGACTCTAATAACACTAGGTCTCCTGCTCTCTGGTTACTTTGTAGTTAATAGAATAATGTTGTCGCAGGTCCCATGTGGCCCGGAGTGTGGAGAGGCAGCCTGTCGGACCTGTCCTGGACCTCAACAACAAGCAGCACAATGCAGAGGACACCATGACTGTGAAGGAGAATTTAAAGTTGAAAAATAAGCTCTTCTATTAACTGCAGAAATGACGAAGATGTATGCTATCTCAAATTACAATCACTAAACTTTTCTATCCAGGTTCAGTCTCTCCAGGCCTATCTGCTACATTTTTACATTAACATTTACTTGAATGTTTGTTATAGATTTATACATGATTGCAAATTCTACATTGACATTTGTTTTTTCGATTTTAGAAATGGTCTGGATATACTGTTGTAGTCGGTGAATTTTTACAGCAAATGTAAATGCTGTGTGACCTTGCCTGCCTGACGGTTCACTAGTTTCCTTAGGGGCCAAAATGGCGGAGGTGTAGCTCTGCTGCTGCGCTTATAATCTCACTTCTTATCTAGTACGGTCTTTGCCCGAACTTCCAGTCACTTCCTGTATCTGTGAAGGACCCATGGGTGTCCTTTTTCATGCCTGAATGTAATAAAGATATCTTGAAACTAAAAACTCCTTTCCTCGTATCCACTTAATGAGACATGTTGGACTCTAATAACACTAGGTCTCCTGCTCTGTGGTTACTTTGTAGTTAATAGAATAATGTTGTCGCAGGTCCCATGTGGCCCGGAGTGTGGAGAGGCAGCCTGTCGGACCTGTCCTGGACCTCAACAACAAGCAGCACAATGCAGAGGACACCATGACTGTGAAGGAGAATTTAAAGTTGAAAAATAAGCTCTTCTATTAACTGCAGAAATGACGAAGATGTATGCTATCTCAAATTACAATCACTAAACTTTTCTATCCAGGTTCAGTCTCTCCAGGCCTATCTGCTACATTTTTACATTAACATTTACTTGAATGTTTGTTATAGATTTATACATGATTGCAAATTCTACATTGACATTTGTTTTTTCGATTTTAGAAATGGTCTGGATATACTGTTGTAGTCGGTGAATTTTTACAGCAAATGTAAATGCTGTGTGGCCTTGCCTGCCTGACGGTTCACTAGTTTCCTTAGGGGCCAAAATGGCGGAGGTGTAGCTCTGCTGCTGCTCTTAAAATCTCACTTCTTATCTAGTACGGTCTTTGCCCGAACTTCCAGTCACTTCCTGTATCTGTGAAGGACCCATGGGTGTCCTTTTTCATGCCTGAATGTAATAAAGATATCTTGAAACTAAAAACTCCTTTCCTTGTATCCACTTAATGAGACATGTTGGACTCTAATAACACTAGGTCTCCTGCTCTGTGGTTACTTTGTAGTTAATAGAATAATGTTGTCGCAGGTCCCATGTGGCCCGGAGTGTGGAGAGGCAGCCTGTCGGACCTGTCCTGGACCTCAACAACAAGCAGCACAATGCAGAGGACACCATGACTGTGAAGGAGAATTTAAAGTTGAAAAATAAGCTCTTCTATTAACTGCAGAAATGACGAAGATGTATGCTATCTCAAATTACAATCACTAAACTTTTCTATCCAGGTTCAGTCTCTCCAGGCCTATCTGCTACATTTTTACATTAACATTTACTTGAATGTTTGTTATAGATTTATACATGATTGCAAATTCTACATTGACATTTGTTTTTTCGATTTTAGAAATGGTCTGGATATACTGTTGTAGTCGGTGAATTTTTACAGCAAATGTAAATGCTGTGTGACCTTGCCTGCCTGACGGTTCACTAGTTTCCTTAGGGGCCAAAATGGCGGAGGTGTAGCTCTGCTGCTGCGCTTATAATCTCACTTCTTATCTAGTACGGTCTTTGCCCGAACTTCCAGTCACTTCCTGTATCTGTGAAGGACCCATGGGTGTCCTTTTTCATGCCTGAATGTAATAAAGATATCTTGAAACTAAAAACTCCTTTCCTCGTATCCACTTAATGAGACATGTTGGACTCTAATAACACTAGGTCTCCTGCTCTGTGGTTACTTTGTAGTTAATAGAATAATGTTGTCGCAGGTCCCATGTGGCCCGGAGTGTGGAGAGGCAGCCTGTCGGACCTGTCCTGGACCTCAACAACAAGCAGCACAATGCAGAGGACACCATGACTGTGAAGGAGAATTTAAAGTTGAAAAATAAGCTCTTCTATTAACTGCAGAAATGACGAAGATGTATGCTATCTCAAATTACAATCACTAAACTTTTCTATCCAGGTTCAGTCTCTCCAGGCCTATCTGCTACATTTTTACATTAACATTTACTTGAATGTTTGTTATAGATTTATACATGATTGCAAATTCTACATTGACATTTGTTTTTTCGATTTTAGAAATGGTCTGGATATACTGTTGTAGTCGGTGAATTTTTACAGCAAATGTAAATGCTGTGTGACCTTGCCTGCCTGACGGTTCACTAGTTTCCTTAGGGGCCAAAATGGCGGAGGTGTAGCTCTGCTGCTGCGCTTATAATCTCACTTCTTATCTAGTACGGTCTTTGCCCGAACTTCCAGTCACTTCCTGTATCTGTGAAGGACCCATGGGTGTCCTTTTTCATGCCTGAATGTAATAAAGATATCTTGAAACTAAAAACTCCTTTCCTCGTATCCACTTAATGAGACATGTTGGACTCTAATAACACTAGGTCTCCTGCTCTGTGGTTACTTTGTAGTTAATAGAATAATGTTGTCGCAGGTCCCATGTGGCCCGGAGTGTGGAGAAGCAGCCTGTCGGACCTGTCCTGGACCTCAACAACAAGCAGCACAATGCAGAGGACACCATGACTGTGAAGGAGAATTTAAAGTTGAAAAATAAGCTCTTCTATTAACTGCAGAAATGACGAAGATGTATGCTATCTCAAATTACAATCACTAAACTTTTCTATCCAGGTTCAGTCTCTCCAGGCCTATCTGCTACATTTTTACATTAACATTTACTTGAATGTTTGTTATAGATTTATACATGATTGCAAATTCTACATTGACATTTGTTTTTTCGATTTTAGAAATGGTCTGGATATACTGTTGTAGTCGGTGAATTTTTACAGCAAATGTAAATGCTGTGTGGCCTTGCCTGCCTGACGGTTCACTAGTTTCCTTAGGGGCCAAAATGGCGGAGGTGTAGCTCTGCTGCTGCGCTTATAATTTCACTTCTTATCTAGTACGGTCTTTGCCCAAACTTCCAGTCACTTCCTGTATCTGTGAAGGACCCATGGGTGTCCTTTTTCATGCCTGAATGTAATAAAGATATCTTGAAACTAAAAACTCCTTTCCTTGTATCCACTTAATGAGACATGTTGGACTCTAATAACACTAGGTCTCCTGCTCTGTGGTTACTTTGTAGTTAATAGAATAATGTTGTCGCAGGTCCCATGTGGCCCGGAGTGTGGAGAGGCAGCCTGTCGGACCTGTCCTGGACCTCAACAACAAGCAGCACAATGCAGAGGACACCATGACTGTGAAGGAGAATTTAAAGTTGAAAAATAAGCTCTTCTATTAACTGCAGAAATGACGAAGATGTATGCTATCTCAAATTACAATCACTAAACTTTTCTATCCAGGTTCAGTCTCTCCAGGCCTATCTGCTACATTTTTACATTAACATTTACTTGAATGTTTGTTATAGATTTATAAATGATTGCAAATTCTACATTGACATTTGTTTTTTCGATTTTAGAAATGGTCTGGATATACTGTTGTACTCGGTGAATTTTTACAGCAAATGTAAATGCTGTGTGGCCTTGCCTGCCTGACGGTTCACTAGTTTCCTTAGGGGCCAAAATGGCGGAGGTGTAGCTCTGCTGCTGCGCTTATAATCTCACTTCTTATCTAGTACGGTCTTTGCCCGAACTTCCAGTCACTTCCTGTATCTGTGAAGGACCCATGGGTGTCCTTTTTCATGCCTGAATGTAATAAAGATATCTTGAAACTAAAAACTCCTTTCCTCGTATCCACTTAATGAGACATGTTGGACTCTAATAACACTAGGTCTCCTGCTCTGTGGTTACTTTGTAGTTAATAGAATAATGTTGTCGCAGGTCCCATGTGGCCCGGAGTGTGGAGAGGCAGCCTGTCGGACCTGTCCTGGACCTCAACAACAAGCAGCACAATGCAGAGGACATGACTGTGAAGGAGAATTTAAAGTTGAAAAATAAGCTCTTCTATTAACTGCAGAAATGACGAAGATGTATGCTATCTCAAATTACAATCACTAAACTTTTCTATCCAGGTTCAGTCTCTCCAGGCCTATCTGCTACATTTTTACATTAACATTTACTTGAATGTTTGTTATAGATTTATACATGATTGCAAATTCTACATTGACATTTGTTTTTTCGATTTTAGAAATGGTCTGGATATACTGTTGTAGTCGGTGAATTTTTACAGCAAATGTAAATGCTGTGTGGCCTTGCCTGCCTGACGGTTCACTAGTTTCCTTAGGGGCCAAAATGGCGGAGGTGTAGCTCTGCTGCTGCGCTTATAATCTCACTTCTTATCTAGTACAGTCTTTGCCCGAACTTCCAGTCACTTCCTGTATCTGTGAAGGACCCATGGGTGTCCTTTTTCATGCCTGAATGTAATAAAGATATCTTGAAACTAAAAACTCCTTTCCTCGTATCCACTTAATGAGACATGTTGGACTCTAATAACACTAGGTCTCCTGCTCTGTGGTTACTTTGTAGTTAATAGAATAATGTTGTTGCAGGTCCCATGTGGCCCGGAGTGTGGAGAGGCAGCCTGTCGGACCTGTCCTGGACGTCACTGAAAGACGTCATCACAACGTTATGACGTAATTTTGCTTGCTGGGACATTATCATCATCTACAGTATATAAAAGGGAGTAAGTGGGATCTGTTTGTTTCAATTTTTGTCCCACTGAGGATGTCACAATGTCTACATCATGCAGTGATGTCACTGTAATTGCGATGTTTAAATTTGTGTCCCATAGAGAGCCGCAGTAACGAGTCCGGAAATCATCGATGCTAACAGCCCTGGTTCAACACAGTTTTCGCCTATGGGAGTTTTGAATGGGTTTTTGGCGCGATGCTTCTAATAAGCTCTCTGGGCAACGCTGGCTTAATCAAACGCGAACCAGATGGTAGTAACATCATCTTCACACATGAAGACCACTTTTATGAGTTTTGAAGCTTTTATGTGCCGTTAAAAGGGCGGCTAGCTAGCAAACGGCTAAATGGGACTACACTGTTGAGTCGATGGGGATATATACGTCAATAACGTCATCACTCAAAGGACGAACACGGAAATTCTCTTTCCCTCACCTGGTTCAGCCCGTTCAGCCCGGGGTAATCAGTGTGTGCATCAACAAAAGTCCAGGTTGAGTGCTGACGTGACGTGGAAGCCTATGCGACAGTGTGTAGTTCTGGATTAGCTTAGCACGAGCTTTTTACCTCTAGGGCTCGCATTTACGCTTCAAAACTCATGAAAGTGGTCCTCATGTGTGAAGATTATCCCGCTGAACCTTGGTTCGCGTTTGATTAAACTTGCGTTGCCCAGAGACCTTATTTGAAGCTTTGCGCCAAAAACCCATTCAAAAATCCCATAGACAGAAACAGTGTTGAACCAGGAAGTTCGGGACTTCCGCATTCAGCCTACAAAAATACGTCATCCCTGCGGCTCTCTATTGATGATCAGTGATGTTACTGATGATGTCACAATGTTTATGACATCTGCTATGCCTTGCATCAACAACAAGCAGCACAATGCAGAGGACACCATGACTGTGAAGGAGAATTTAAAGTTGAAAAATAAGCTCTTCTATTAACTGCAGAAATGACGAAGATGTATGCTATCTCAAATTACAATCACTAAACTTTTCTATCCAGGTTCAGTCTCTCCAGGCCTATCTGCTACATTTTTACATTAACATTTACTTGAATGTTTGTTATAGATTTATACATGATTGCAAATTCTACATTGACATTTGTTTTTTCGATTTTAGAAATGGTCTGGATATACTGTTGTAGTCGGTGAATTTTTACAGCAAATGTAAATGCTGTGTGGCCTTGCCTGCCTGACGGTTCACTAGTGTCCTTAGGGGCCAAAATGGCGGAGGCGTAGCTCTGCTGCTGCGCTTATGTTGTCACTTATCAATGTACGGTCTTTGCCCGAACTTCCAGTCACTTCCTGTATCTGTTTCTTTTATGATGTTGTTGCAAATGGGACCTTTTCATTTGGGAAATGACGTTACCACAAAACGGACAAATGCATTTGTCTCACGCACATGCAAACAGAGCGCAACACTTGAGACTAATTCTGCTCAGATTTTTTTTTTTTTTTTTTTCAGACTTAAAAGAGCCACAACTACCCATAAAGGAGCCGCATGTGGCTCTAGAGCCTCGGCTTGAGTATCACTGCATTAGACCCACATACCTAGCCTGGGCCCAGGCCAGACCTTCGAAGTCCCGCCCACTCCATAGAGTTGAATTGGCTGCTCTTCAAGATGGAAATGAGTGTGAAAATCAGGCATACCACAGAGACCCCCATTTGATGAGATTGTGCCTCTCTGACCCTAAACGGAGATAGTCAGACCAAAATTGGATTTTTGTGATAGATGGATAACAGTGAAACTATGATCAAAATAGTTATTCTTCTACATTCTCAGTGTTAACTTTCTTATGAATGAAATAATGGTGAAATTTAATAATCACATTTTCTGGGGACCCCTTGAACCACCTCAAGGAACCCAGGTGGTCCCCGGGCCCCACATTGTGAACCACTGGTTTAGAGGACGCTGCAGAGGCATCAATTGAATAAGACGGCCGATATATCATCTGGAAGTGCTGAAAATGTGATGTGCACAAGTCTGAAATAAATCCAGCAGACTACCTTCAAATATTGCTTATTATACTATTGCTGCCATCAAAAACCCAGTCAATGCAAGGCACCTTGTACATTTAAGTTGGCTTGAGACAAACTTCTAATGCATGCCATTCAATATTCTCACTGCATACATATGAGGGCTGCTGGTTATCCTCCAAAAACATGAACACACAGATACTGTGTAGAAAGCTGTAAACTGTACAGTGGTCTCTGGTGGTGAAAAGGTAGTATTACAGAAGTATAAGCAATCGTCCCTGAAGCAAAATGCTCAAGGCTCTAAGTTTTCTTGTGTACCAATGTTAATTTGGCAGGTTTTTTGTAGGCTTACAGTAATTATACCCAGTTTTTAGACTTTCTACTTCCCAAGACTGATATGCTAGTAGCACAAAATCCTCTGTTAATTTTGTGGTTGTAAAATTCAACAGGTTCACACCCATCAGAGTTAATTTAACACTTTAGATACACAAAAGCCAAAATGCAAAAATGAAATTGCCGTCTTTACTTATTAGTTACATGACTCATTGCAGTTGCATACAAAAGTACTTTCATGCACAGTACAAAACTCCTATTCCTGGGAATTTCCAGTTTAAGGGATCATGGAAGGTCCATTAAACTATTGTGGTATCAGGATTATTCCTCATACGGTCCGAGAGGAATATCTGGAAAGCCCCAGAATTCCCAAAAAGGGTGCACTACTGTCATAGTGGAGGCTGTGCTCGCTGTTGAGGGGGCCACCATGGTGGTGGGAGCCGACGTGCTCGTGACACAGGGGGCCACCATGGTGGTGGGAGCCGACGTGCTCGTGACACAGGGGGCCACTGTGGTGGTGGGGGCCGACGTGCTCGTCACACAGGGGGCCACTGTGGTGGTGGGGGCCGACGTGCTCGTCACACAGGGGGCCACTGTGGTGGTGGGAGCCGACGTGCTCGTGACACAGGGGGCCACTGTGGTGGTGGGAGCCGACGTGCTCGTCACACAGGGGGCCACTGTGGTGGTGGGAGCCGACGTGCTCGTGACACAGGGGGCCACTGTGGTGGTGGGGGCAGACGTGCTCGTGACACAGGGGGCCACTGTGGTGGTGGTGGGGGCTGCTGTGCTCGTCACACAGGGGGCCACTGTGGTGGTGGGGGCCGCCGTGCTCGTGACACAGGGGGCCACTGTGGTGGTGGGGGCCGACGTGCTCGTGACACAGGGGGCCACTGTGGTGGTGGTGGGGGCTGCTGTGCTCGTGACACAGGGGGGCACTGTGGTGGTGGGGGCCGACGTGCTCGTGACACAGGGGGCCACTGTGGTGGTGGGGGCCGACGTGCTTGTGACACAGGGGGCCACTGTGGTGGTGGTGGGGGCAGACGTGCTCGTGACACAGGGGGCCACTATGGTGGTGGGGGCAGATGTGCTCGTGACACAGGGGGCCACTGTGGTGGTGGTGGGGGCTGCTGTGCTCGTGACACAGGGGGCCACTGTGGTGGTGGTGGGGGCAGACGTGCTCGTGACACAGGGGGCCACTGTGGTGGTGGTGGGGGCAGACGTGCTCGTGACACAGGGGGCCACTGTGGTGGTGGTGGGGGCAGACGTGCTCGTCACACAGGGGGCCACTGTGGTGGTGGTGGGGGCAGACGTGCTCGTCACACAGGGGGCTGCTGTGGTGGTCGTTGAGGGGGGCACTGTCATGGTGGTAGTGACAGCCATGGGCGTCGTTGAGATGGGTGGAGTTGTGGTTGCTGGAGTGGTACTTTCTAACTGACTAGGTGTTGTGGCTTGATCTAGATTACAACGTCCTAGAGGAAGAGCTGTGGGGTCACTGGGCACTCTCGAAATGCTTGGCCAAGACGTATGGCAACAAGACTCAAATATAGAGGACGGTTCTCCACTTGAGTCCAACAAAAACAGGTGAAGTTTGACATTCTTATCCTGTTGAAGAAGTGTGACGCTCTTGACCTGTTGAAGGAATTCAAAGACATTTGCACTTGACTTGACAACATTCACATTTTCATAACTAAACCATGACTCACAAAATGGTGACCTACCATATTGTTTGGTATGAACATTGTAACGAACAAGGCTTCAGGTGTTCTCAACGATGGGAGGAGGTGACTGTCTTTCAGATGCAAAACTGTCTCAGGTCCTAGAAATACAAACAAGACAGCATTTACATGCACAGAAGGCAATACAGCATGACAGTGACATCCACACATTTCATGACTAGTCCTACAATCACTTTAGTTCAAGTGGTGTATTTAGTTATTTATCATTATAGGAAGCTATTTGGTGACAGGCAGCTTTTATTTTGGTCATACCAACTGTATTAACCCATTGATACCTGATGCAGCATTTGTGTGTGTATCCCTTTAAGACCGTGAACCGCGTTAACGCGGTTCGCGGTCTTAAAGGGATATGCACACAAATGAGGGATATACACGCAAATGCTGCATCAGGTATCAATGGGTTAAAAAAAACTATAGAGTGGCATTACAACTGTGACAGCCATTTCTTCCATACTTACCAAACACGTTCACCTTCTGACTTCCAGGTGGTAGTTGAACAGTGACTTCACTTCTTCCACAAGCAACCTGAGGCAGTGCTGTTTGTGGTCCAGAGGCTGATGAGGCAATAGGAGTCTTACAGGTGGCTGTGCTGGTCACATTCTTCTGCAGCAAGCGGTCAAAGTACTGCAGTTTCACTGAATGAACCTCTGCTCCAGTCTGTTCTCCAGCAGTCTATAGTGGACAACAAAGTCACTACAACTAGTAATCGAAGTTAAACCAGTAAGACAGGCAAACGCATAATCTATATTGAAATTAATTCCTGCCACAATTGAACGGTGTACATTTCAGACAATGAGCGAGAGACTTTGGGTACATAATTAAATTCAACTCCAATTTCCAAAACCATCCAGTTAATTGCCTTAACTTAAAAATAAATAAGTTTCTCTCTGAAAGTTATTCTCGATGTAACAAAGTTCGATCATCCCTCTGCTAGAGTTGAATCAAAGTAAGTGACTTAATCCAGGATTAATTAGATGAATAAAGCAGGAAAGGTCTTCTTACCCAGTTTGTGATATTGCAGCCATTGAAGGCCACCCTCAAAAACAACCAAGGGCCTTTTGTCCGGTGATCGAGACATGTCTTCGGTATCTCCCTGAGAGGATACATTCCATCTAAGAGAAAGAAAACTACTTTCAGTCTTCTTGAAATAATCTCACCACACTATCATTGGAGAGCGCTAGCGGCGCGGCGCACAGTGGCCCAACTGTGCCTGCAGTTGTATCAATAACAACTGTGGCTGCAGTTGTATCAATAACAACTGTGGCTGCAGTTGTATCAATAACAATGCTATTTGGTGACATGTTTTCACATGTGTTCACATGTGTGACATGTGTGACATAATTCCTCTGGGTCATTTGGCAACCGGGCTGATTGATGGCGATTAGTAATTTTCTGACACTCTTATCTATTGTATTTTTCTTTTTCTTTCTATTCCCCCATGATTTTACTATTGAAAAATGAAATAATTGTATGATGAATGCAAATACACAACTGTAAGGTTGAAAATGATTGTAAAATGAATGTAAATGAATGTAATGATAGTTTTGTGTCATGTTTTTCTGTGTTGGACCCCAGGAAGACTAGCTTTTGTCATTGCAAAAGCTAACGGGGATCCTAATAAATAAACAATAAACAATGTTTCAAGGAACCTTGTGTCAGGAATTTCAGTATACATAGTGTGCAACAGCAAATTTAATTCATTATTGTCACAAGTCAAATTTCCAGGGTCCCCCGACATGAAGCGTGCAGCGAAATCTGATTGGCTGGGCTGTTACAGAAGTGTGGCATCCCATCCGTGGTTCGTCAATTCATATATCTGTCACGCCTCTTTTTTGTCTTGGGGGGGGGGCGTTAACCACTTTTTAACAGTTGTGTTCCAGACGTAGATGTATGGTATCTATGGCTGGCTACTGCAAGACTAGGTTAGGGTTAATGGATGAGACTGAATAGCATAATAGTTTCCAATCCATAAAGGGTGGAGATGTATATGCAGTAATTTTAGCAGTGCAGTGATACAGTAGTCATACCTTTCATTAAGTAGTGGACAGCATACCGGGTCACTGGAAACCTGAAGAATACAGCTTCACTGCCGCAGTGATATATGGGCTGGTGGGAATGAGACTGCGTAACCTGGTAACCTAAAAAAAAAGTAGAGAAATAGTTATGTCAACATTTGGCATCAGGCTTCCATTCGCTCATCCAGAGTACTGTATGCACATCAAGGCTAGGCACTAAAGTGCAGAATGTTTTCCAATTGACCAATATGTTTGCTCATAAAACCTTGCATTCAACAGACCCCCGTTTCCTTTTTAAATTCATGTTTGCTATGTTTTGTGACAATAGATTGTGGAGTAACAAACACAGGCTACCGTTACACACACAGATCTGAATTAGGCATTGTCGCAAACCAGCCATACTATGCAAACAGTCAAAGTAAGATTTGAGAGCTGTCGCCTATCAGGTGCAGAATAACCATTGCACTACTGTATATTGAGGGATAGGGTTAGTTAAACCCACAATGAGCCTGACAAAAGATGTTAAAAAGTGCAATGATTACGTTTTTGCAATACAGCACAAAATTACCATATGTGTGTGTGTGTGTGTGTGTGTGTGTGTGTGTGTGTGTGTGTGTGTATGGGGTGCTTTGGATGCCTTGAAAAGCGCTATATAAATCCAACCAATTAATAATTATTATCTGTGTCTTGACTTCAATAACCTAAAAATGCAAGTATATATGGTTTCACTGGAATTATGTTGTTAGGGCCTCTAGTTCAGTGGTTCCCAACCTTGGAGTCATGACCCCAAGTGGGGTTGCCTGGAATTCAAATGGGGTCACCTGATTTTATTTTAACACCACACACAATTTAAAACTATATCGAAGAGGACAAGGGCTTTTTTTTTTCTTTTTTTCCAAGTCATCCTGTCAGGATTCAGAGAATAAAGTCAGAATGAAGTTAGAATTCTGAGTTTAACGTCAGAATTCTGAAAAGAAAAAGAATAAGTCAGAATTCTGAGATTAAAGTCAAAATTGTGTAGCCTGGTAAACCATCCGGTCAGTCACGTGAACTCACATTTGTGTTTTGTTCTGCGAGACCGCCTGGCCTTTGGCCCGGGGCGGGCATTTTCAGAAACCACAAGGTGGACGGGCCATCTAAAGTAAATAAAGGCTTTTTACTTTATGCCAGAAGAGTGCCTTGGACCCTTCTTCTTTTCTTTTTCTTTTTTAGCTCTGCTGGGGCATTCAAACAAAAACAGGGATCTTCATTCTTAGGTTTTATTTGGCTTAAATTGTTTTTTTTTCTATTGTTAGACTTGTTCAGTCTACTGTCTAAGGGCGATGAATGGAACTTTGTTGTGCGTCTTGCCATTTTAGGAAAATAACAGGTGGATTGTTTAGCAAGAAATCAACAGGTGATTGCAATCAACTGACAAACAGCCAATTGAGGCCTTCATCCAAAACTTATATTGAACCAGCGGGGTTCTCATCATCACCAACCTTGAAGGAACTTCCAGACAGGCGCTGGGCCGTCAGAAGGCCCTGAGGCGTCAGGATCACACTCCAAACCGGGTGCGGTGAAGTCAGCTTTCCCTGTGCTGAGCCGGGCTAGCGTTAACCCGAGACAAACCCAGGCCAGCACGAAAAGCCTCTCCTCCGACATGATGGTTGCTGTGTATAGCAGCCTACCCCTCGCCAGCCAGACCGTGGGTGCGAGGCAATCGAACAGTCCGAGCACAGCTGAGCAGCTCAATCCAATCAACACACAGGAACTCAGTGAAATACATTTTCACGTGGACGCACAGCACACGCACACGCCAAGGCACCATGAGCGAGAAGCGCCCGGCTAGCGGGGTAACATGATAACATACATTTTCGCTTTGATAATAATAATAATAATAATAATAATAATAATAATAATAATAGTTGGCTGTGTGTGTGTGTGTGCCTGTGTGCGTGCGTGTCTTTTATCCGGGGAACTACTTTGCCTACTTAGGCTAAAGTAAGTTTATATTATACTATTAATTTCAATTCAACATTATGAGTGACCATGTGATTATTGATAGATCCGGAAAGAAACGACGTGATCATGAGTAAAAAGGAAGGATGAATTCGTATGTTATAGATTTAGTAAAAAAGAAAGAAGCAACAAAAAATGCCTCATAGCTGTTTAGTAGCCTATCTGTGGCTGAAGATGTGATTGGAGGGCAGCAGGAGGTAAATGTTTGGTAAACGGTGCCCTCTTGTGGACAAAACATAATGATCCTGGACACTTCATCCATGATAGAGGCCAGTGGTCCTCAAATTGTTTTCACATGAAGGACCCCTAAACGGACAAAAATTAGACCACGGAGCCCCATTTGATAGGATTTTGTCCAATGGTCCCCCATATGATAATAAGATTGATGCTTTTAGATGTTTTATTACAGAAAGTGTATAAAACCCATGACCAAAATAGTCAGTGTTACTTATGAAATTGTAGCTAAAATAAATTACCCTCCTTTAAATTACCCCTCAAGGAAAAGCTGGTGCCACTGACAGAGTATACCCCACCCGTGTGTGGGTCATTTACCTCTCTTTTGCTGCATCATAACTTTTAGTGGTGGCTTTGTTTAGTGTGATCAGGTCACAGGTCACAGAGCCCAAACCAGTCTAATCATCATGGTGATATGATGGGTCATCACAGGGCTGGCTGGTGAGAATAAACGGATAGGATATTGTCGTTTACGTTTTTGAATCATCCACACTGAATTTATTTTTCTTTTTTGTAAATTTGATCTTTTTCAACTATCTCCATCTGTGTCAAAGTATGGCTTTCTTCAGCTTTGTCTTTTTTAACATTCCCTCACTATACCATTCTGAAAAGGTCAAAGGTCGATTTTGATGTTGAGTCCTCTGGCAGTGGGCCTCCAGCCTCCAGAGTGGCCCCCTCCCTCAGCTCCAGATCAGCCTTGCCTGCCTTCCTGTCTCAAGAGGCGACCGGCGGCCCCCGTGAGCCCGATGCACCACCTACGCCCTGAACCCCCCCCGCCCCGGGCTGGACCTGAAGAAGAGGCAAGGCCTGCACATGTGGCAGAGGGCCATGGACCAAGGAGAGCATGGGAAGATGAGCACGTCTCTGCCTGTTAGCCTGAAGGACGCTGCTAAACAGACCTGCAACGCCATAGCTTTCACTCAGGTAAGACACTTCATAATACCACTGGTCATTTCATCATATCATCTTTTAGCTAAATAGTTCAGTGTACACATCATACAGTGCATGAATTAGTGTGTTATGAATCCTACACTGTGAAATACAACCAAAGAGTATTGAAGGCAAGAGTCATGGAAAGTTAGAATTCCCTTCCACTTGGAATTGCTAATGCATGTAGTAAAAAACATTAGCTAATGGCGATCCTATCAAATAAACCCATAGAAATATTTAATAATTAATGCATTCATTAGCCAATTAATGACCTCATTTGCACAAGTGGTTATTCTGGCGGGAAACCAGGCAGCTGAAGTGCCTCTTGTTCATCAGAAAGGAGGCCGGCAAGGTGGTACAGTCAAGAACATCCTTTTTATTCAATCAGGTGCTGCTCTTCTCAAACTGTTTTTCTTCTTATGGAAAAGAAACTGTAATTAACACATGCATTTCACCTAGAGCTCTGGGGGTGTTCTCACAAAGACGTGGGGTGCTGCACTGAGGGCACAGACAGAGGGCGCTGGAGAGCTGGGAGTCAGGGGGGCCTAAGGGCGCTGCCTATTACACCAGTAACCATGGTAACCATACACACGCAAGGAGGGAAAAAGAACCAAATAAACATCAGAACAGAGACGCGGATAGCCCAGCATGAGGTGAGCGATAACGGGGGCAAAACTGGGAGGACTTCCCTGAACCCTCCAGAGTCTGAGATCAGGTTCCTGCTGGCCTTTTTTTCTCCCTATCAGTTGGTGTGTGTTGTCAATGGCTAATACTGCTGAGGGTAGAAAACCCAACATTACAATAATACTTCAGTTTAAAAGATTGACTTGAATGGATATGGGTCTGGGGAACGCAAAAAAAAAAAAAAAAAAAAAAAAAAAAACTCAGCCTCATGCGGGACAAAATCCGGTTATAAGGTGCTTGTAGCTTTTCATTTACAGTCCAAGGCTTTCCTCGAAGAGAGCCTCAATGACAGCATACCCTGATAGCAAAAATATTAAAAAGGAAACCCAAATGAAAAAGGAAACAAAAACAAAAAGAAGAAAACAAAACAAAACCCAAAATAAATAGGTAAAACAGAAAGAGCAAACTCTTACCCTGTCGAAGCAGCCCTATTCCAACGTCCCAAAGCATTTTGTCCAGCCCTCCCTGTCCCACAACCTCCTCGACCCGAACCCCTGGAGCCCCTGTCGTCCCTTCTTTAACCCGCCCGTGGACACCCCCGGAAAAAAGCCCGTCAGCGTAATTTGTTCACTTACAATTAGCTGTTGAATGGAGAAGCTGAAGAGATGGGTATGGTAATACAATGTGAAGCATACAGACAAGAATAACATGTGAGCTAACTGCATTCTGCTCAGACAAAAGTTTTTCTGCAAATATTTTTTTTAACCCTTCCAACAGCGGAGAGGGCGAAGAGAGAGGAGAGAGAGAGAAAGAGAGCGAGAGAGAGAGAGAGAGGGCGACGGACACACAGTTACAGACTACTCCAGTGTCTAAGAGAGAAAACAGACAGAGGAGACAGAGGGGAAGAAGAAAGCAAGAGCTGAACGAGAACAAGTTTTTTTGCCTTTTCATTTTTTTTTCATCATTTATCAATAAAAAGTAAAGAACTAATTCACACCAGTTTCCTTTTGTACTATATATATACGGCTTTGAAAAGGAAGAGAGGATATAGGGGAGGTACAATGGAGGGGATTATTTTCTCGAGGGCCCGAGGAAGAAAGTTGGCCCTAAGCGCTGAATGGGGGGGGGGCGACCTTTCGGCCCTCCTTACGGCACCCAGGGGCGACCTGCTACCTCGAGCCACTTCGAAAGGAGAGAGGGGAGCGATCTGGATTACAAAATGGAGTCTGTGAACAAAAGGCACTTTTAAGGGACAACCTTTTAACTGCTGGGAAAACTATACACTACAGCACAAGCACTACTCAAGAGTCATTTACAGAGGAGGGGCAGGGAGGGGGGTCGGAGTGGGGGGGGGGGGGGGTTCAGGGGAGAGGCTCATCTTTGCTGTCATGGTTTGATCAGACCGGGGTCCTTATATTTTTGCCTGATGCTAAGCTACTTGTTTTCGGTGTTTCTTTTCAGCTCCGGGTTTCCAGAAACGTATAAAAAAATATCTCTGGATATGAAGCGTCTCCCGAGGTACACTTTGGGGGGGGGACCTTGTTGTGTGTTTCATGCCAATGGATGAAATAAAATGAAAACAATGAATGGGGGAATTTCAATTGGGAGGGTTGTCTCTTGCTGGTGATTTTTTTAGGCAGCATCTGAATTGAGATGGGTTTTGTGGGCTCGACAGTATAGGTTTTGTCTTTTGTCTTTTTTTTTTTCCATTTTTTTTTTTCTAAAGATTGAACCAAAATGCCTTTTGTGTCACAACCTTAAGGAACAGGAACCCCTCCCCCCCACTCGATACAAATAGAAGAAGAATACAAATACAGAGAGGAATAATGCTGTTTCCTAAATGGTCTGTTATTGTTTTCATTACCATTCATTTATAATAGCTTTGAATGTACTTTATAGTGTAAAAGCACCAGTTTTCATCTTGTGATATAGGATATTTTTTGACGTTGTGTAGATTTTTTTTTTCCTTCAGCCCTCCCACATTTTTATAAACAAATGATTACACATAAAACATTAAAAAAGAGACAAAGGAAATAAAAACAAATAACCCCCAACTTACAAAGACTAGGATTTTTCATGGCCCCCTGGTTTAGAGTCCCGGAGCTTATGGACTTGAAACAAATAGTTTTTTTTTCTCTTTTCTCTTAGCTTTCTTAAAAATCTCTAACAGACAAACACAATGATCTACCCAATGCATTGCACGTGGCTCAATCGACACATATTTTTTTCAATAATAATACTTTCCATCAAAAAACAAACACTTTTTTTTTTCTTCAAATCTACTGTCGATTTTTGACATGTTCATCTAGGTATTAGAATGCTGCGCTGTGGATTGCGTTGTTGGCATGTGTGTCGTTGAATCGTACTGGTAACAGTGAGGTGATGTTACTGAGATGGGGCGGGGACGGGGACGGGGGAGGGGGGGAGGTGAGAGTTCAGAAAATAACTAGACTGCCAACCAGCTCATTTAGTAAAAGTTAAAAAGGAGCATATATCATAAATATATACTATGTATAAGATCTCTCTCTCTCTTTACAAAAAAAAGGTTTGCAGTCCTCTATAAAGATCTGTCCTAGGCCAATGGTTTCCACACGCAGCGACGCTACCATTCCCTGTAGCTTTAGCTTATATGTGGGAACAGAACCTGAAGTCAAGTTTATTACTAATTGCATGAAGGGAATACAGAGGCACTTTCATAGATTGTTATAGTCTTGATATATGGTTTTAGTACATAGAGCTCATGTTACTAGAGAGGCTGAGCGCAGCGTCTCAGCCCTGTTTACTATCCCTGCAAAATAGAACCAACAGCTAGGCAGTCCAGTTATTTTGTGAGGTCGGCTTTTTTGTTGTCGTTGTTGTTGTTGTTGTTGTTGAATTGTGTCGCGATGAAAATAATACGAATAACAATTTTCATGAGAACATTTACATAGAAAAAATTGTATCTCAAATTAAAATGACAAATCTCAAGTGAATGAAAAACCATTAACAAAGGCAGTTTGGAGAACCAAATATAAAGGCTTCCCTTTATTATGACTTTATATCAGGGTGTGTTGGTGGTGTTAGTGTGCTTTCTTTTGTTTTTAAATATGCTGCTGTGGTGCAAGTGAAGTGTGTGTGTGTGTGTGTGTATTCCTCTGGGTTCTTCTGTGACTGGACTATGGGGTACAGGATGAAGCAATGCAAGGGATGTACGTGATGAACTTGCTGTTACTGTGCTGTCGTTTGTGAGAGATTTCAGAGACTGCCGTTCTTGTTGTTACGTTAGATGAAATCTGAGCGTGATACTTGTTACTGCAAACTAATGAAAAAGTGTTATTATGTCATGCAGGACAAGGCTGAAACACCAAAGAATCCGAGTGAGACAAAACCAAAACCAAAACCAACAAAATAAATTTTGCAAGAGAAAACACCTAACAAACAAAATGAAAGCTAATATGATGCGGATGCGTTGCGTGCATTACTGTAAATTAAATTCCATGCCTATGAGTAATAACAAGATGATAATATGAGTGATCGTGTGGCAGACGTATCTCGGAGAGGATGGTCTGTGTGTATTCAAGCGTGTGCGTGTGTATGTGTGTTTGTGTGCGCTGCGAGTGTCGGGGGGCTAGAATTGAATGTTAGCACAGCCGCGGCGCGCGTGTCCCTGTAGTGCCAGCCAGCCCTGACTCACTTCTCTCACTCGCTCTTGTCTGACCATCGATGTGCAATGCTGTTCATCCCTTATTAAAATAAAATCAATAGTGCATAGGTGAGGGGACGAAAGAGCACATAGTTACTGTTAGTGTTATTGACTGTCGCCTCGGCTCATTGGCTAATCGCTTCTCTCTCGCAGCACGACGCCCCTGATAACTTTTTTGACAGGTAAACAAAGACCAGCCACTTAGTGCATATGTCACACCATCCGATGGTGTCACCGTGATTGGCCAATCAGAAAATGAAGTAGGTTCAGGGCTGAGCGAATCAAGCAGTAGAGTGTGGTGACGGACACGCGCATGAGGGCTGGCCCCCCCCTGGCTATCACTGTGCTACAGGTGAGAGGGCGGGGCAGGGTGTGGGTGGTGGTGGGGGCGGGGGGGCAGGGACCGTGCACCTGTTGGACAAGTGCTTGGAGAAATACACAGATGTGAGAGCGTGCGATTTGGGTGATTTCCTTTTAACACATCCGACTCTACCATTACCGTTTCTCGTTTCTTTTTGTGTACTTGGATCTCCCAGCCAATGCATGGAGTTTCATTGTGGAGAAAATAATAATAATAATAAAAAAATAGTAATAAAAACAACAAATGTATAATTGGTCATTTGTCAGGTTGCCGTGTAATGCTTTGCCTTCTGACATTGCGTGGTGTGTTTGCGAGACAGTTCCTCCTCTTCCTCTTCCTGCTCTTCGTCCTTTTGCGTTCTGAGCCTGTCCACTCGATCTCATTGAAGCCTCCGGCGTAAAGGGGGGGGGGTGGGGGGTGTTGAATCGGGAGTCCTCTTGGGGCGGGATGGGCTCGGGGGGTTCTGTAGTCGTAGTCCTCTTGGGGGGGGGGGGGGGGGGGAGGGGGGCGGGCTCGGGGGTTCTGTAGTCGTAGTAGTTTGAATAGCATCGGCGATGGAGAGGAGACCTTTTTAGTGTCAGCAGTCTGTTCTTAAATCAGCGGTGGTGTGTGTGTGTGTGTGTGTGTGTGTTTGCTTTCCGTTTCCAATTTTCATGACACAATTTGAGCTGTTGATTCAGAGGCCTTGTCAGAGGAACCAGGACTGTGGGAAGACAAAAAGAAAAGAGAGGAACATTAATACGCTTTCATCTTTAAACATCAACTAATTTGCTTTTCAGTTTGCTTCCAATTTGTCTTAAATTTGGTTGCAGCATGTAAAATAAAGAAATAAAAGTGGAAAAAACAAATTGACACACATGACTTTCTTATTGGTAAGCATGAGAGAAGTAGAGGTGATAGAGATGAGTATGAATATAGAACACCCAGTGGATTTTGAAGCATCATATTATTTCCTCTCGCTGGAGACAACCGCACAATACAGCCACTAGGTGGCCATCTATGACTTGCTTTCTCTTGTTCCATGACTTGCTGAGCTCAGCTGTCCCACACAGCGCCGGCAAAGTTACTACCTCAACTTTAGCGCTTGCTGTTTTAAGAGGGCTGACTCCAGCTTTCTGCTCATTAAAAACACGCTTGTGTTATTTTAAAGCGGCACATAACAGTGGGATGGCAGTTTCCCTATCGCTCTGAGTGGCTCTCCAGTAAGCAAACAGGAGACTATATAACTGCTCCGTCATGCGCTACTAGTTTACATGTAAGGCGATCCTCCTAATATGCCTGTGGTCTGTGGGCAGAGTGGTCTCAGGCTACACTGTGAAGCCACTGAGGGCTCAGCTTTCTGGGTTTGATAAGAGGGCAGAGTGGAGGGCTTGGCACAGGCCCGGGCTGCCCTGGCCCTCACTGACATTCCACAGACAAGTGCAGCCAATTGCCCCGTCTGTAACAGCTAACTCTCTGTTGTCTGTAACAGCTAACTCTCTGTTGTCTGTAACAGCTAACTCTCTGTTGTCTGTAACAGCTAACTCTCTGTTGTCTGTAACAGCTAACTCTCTGTTGTCTGTTAACAGCTAACTCTCTGTTGTCTGTAACAGCTAACTCTCTGTTGTCTGTAACAGCTAACTCTCTGTTGTCTGTAACAGCTAACTCTCTGTTGTCTGTAACAGCTAACTCTCTGTTGTCTGTAACAGCTAACTCTCTGTTGTCTGTAACAGCTAACTCTCTGTTGTCTGTAACAGCTAACTCTCTGTTGTCTGTAACAGCTAACTCTCTGTTGTCTGTAACAGCTAACTCTCTGTTGTCTGTAACAGCTAACTCTCTGTTGTCTGTAACAGCTAACTCTCTGTTGTCTGTTACAGCTAACTCTCTGTTGTCTGTAACAGCTAACTCTCTGTTGTCTTTAACAGCTAACTCTCTGTTGTCTGTAACAGCTAACTCTCTGTTGTCTGTAACAGCTAACTCTCTGTTGTCTGTAACAGCTAACTATCTGTTGTCTGTAGCAGCTAACTCTCTGTTGTCTGTAACAGCTAACTCTCTGTTGTCTTTAACAGCCAACACTCTGTTGTCTGTAACAGCTAACTATCTGTTGTCTGTAACAGCTAACTCTGTTGTCTCTAACAGCTAACTCTCTGTTGTCTGTAACAGCTAACTCTGTTGTCTGTAACAGCTAACTCTCTGTTGTCTGTAACAACTGACTCTCGGTTGTCTGTAACAGCTAACTCTCTGTTGTCTTTAACAGCTAACTCTCTGTTGTCTGTAACAGCTAACTCTTGTCTTTAATAGCTAACTCTCTGTTGTCTGTAACAGCTAACTCTTGTCTTTAATAGCTAACTCTCTGTTGTCTGTAACAGCTAACTATCTGTTGTCTGTAACAGCTAACTCTCTGTTGTCTTTAATAGCTAACTCTCTGTTGTCTGTAACAGCTAACTCTTGTCTTTAATAGCTAACTCCCTGTTGTCTGTAACAGCTAACTATCTGTTGTCTTTAACAGCTAACTCTCTGTTGTCTTTAACAGCTAACTCTCTGTTGTCTGTAACAGCTAACTCTCCGTTGTCTGTAACAGCTAACTCTCTGTTGTCTGTAACAGCTAACTCTCTGTTGTCTGTAACAGCTAACTCTCTGTTGTCTTTAACAGCTAACTCTCGGTTGTCTCTCCATTCTGCCCTGTCTGTAACAACTAACTCTCTGTTGTCTGTAACGGCTTACTCGGTTGTAACAGCTAACTCTCGGTTGTCTGTAACAGCTAACTCTCTGTTGTCTGTAACAGCTAACTCTGTTGTCTGTAACAGCTAACTCTCTGTTGTCTGTAACAACTGACTCTCGGTTGTCTGTAACAGCTAACTCTCTGTTGTCTTTAACAGCTAACTCTCTGTTGTCTGTAACAGCTAACTCTTGTCTTTAATAGCTAACTCTCTGTTGTCTGTAACAGCTAACTCTTGTCTTTAATAGCTAACTCTCTGTTGTCTGTAACAGCTAACTATCTGTTGTCTGTAACAGCTAACTCTCTGTTGTCTTTAATAGCTAACTCTCTGTTGTCTGTAACAGCTAACTCTTGTCTTTAATAGCTAACTCCCTGTTGTCTGTAACAGCTAACTATCTGTTGTCTTTAACAGCTAACTCTCTGTTGTCTTTAACAGCTAACTCTCTGTTGTCTGTAACAGCTAACTCTCCGTTGTCTGTAACAGCTAACTCTCTGTTGTCTGTAACAGCTAACTCTCTGTTGTCTGTAACAGCTAACTCTCTGTTGTCTTTAACAGCTAACTCTCGGTTGTCTCTCCATTCTGCCCTGTCTGTAACAACTAACTCTCTGTTGTCTGTAACGGCTTACTCGGTTGTAACAGCTAACTCTCGGTTGTCTGTAACAGCTAACTCTCTGTTGTCTGTAACAGCTACTAACTCTCGGTTGTCTGTAACAGCTAACTCGGTTGTATGTAACAGCTAACTCTCTGTTGTCTGTTACAGCTAACTCTCTGTTGTCTTTAACAGCTAACTCTGTTGTCTCTGAATTCTAGCAAATCCCAGAGAAACTTTTACCCCTCTCCTCCTCTCATCGTCCCTTCTATCCTCCGCCACTCTACCTCCCTCGTTCCTACCCATGATTCTTTGCTGTTTGCAAATAACTCCTCCTCCTGGCTCTGACTTCCCCTAACCCCCCTTCTCTCTCTCTCTCTCTCTCTCTCTCTCTCTCTCCCCAGTTCTCCCAATGTAATCCTTGGCAGTGGAAAGTGACCCCCCTCCCTCTCTTACCCCCCTTCAAGTCCAAGTTCAACTGCCTATGACATCATGTCTGGTTGCTGCGGGCAACCAGACAGCCGGGACGTGACTGTGGAGTGCAGCGAGCTTCCACTAACTCCCTCTCTCTTTTTTCCCTCCCTTTCTCTCGCTCCCTGCTACTTTTTCACACACGTTCCCCAGCTCGCTCGCTCGCTCTTCCTGGCTGCCTGCATGGCCTAGGTGGAACCAGCAGAGAGCTCCTCAGACCAGCTTTTCTCTCTCCTCCTCGGCCTGCCAGTGTCTCTCTCTCTCTCTCTCCCTGTGTCTTGGCTAGCTGGCTAGCAGGCGGTGAGGCAGGCTGGCAGGGCCATAGACTGAACCTCTCCATATGCCAGAGAACAGCAGGCTAGGCAGAGACCTCTGTTACTCACTCGGGCCGGGGCTGTTACTGACCTACTAGGCTCAGCTCACCGGGAGCACTTGATAACGACAGCCAGGTTCTCGCTATAGATACGCTGTCAGGTCAGCAGCAAGGTGGCTATTTTTCAATAATGCTCAATAATCAATAGCAGGAGATAATACACGTTTTGAACAGATGCAAGCTGTTGTAAAAACCAATTATTTTTTTAGGGGAGAAAATGAGGGGCAAGAGCTTTGGTACCAAGTTGAAGTGTGTGTGTGTGTGTGTGTGTGTGTGTGTGTGTGTGTGTGTGTGTGTGTGTGTGTGTGTGTGTGTGTGTGTGTGCAAAATGTGTGCAATCGCACACATTTGGATGGTGTTTGGATGTCCCGTCGGTGCCAGGGCTACATCTGTGGGAGAGTGGTGCAGGTGGGGGGCTTGAATACGAGAGGGAGCAGCAGGGGGAGAGGGAAAGAGGGAGGAAGAGAGAGAGAGCTTGCTGACGGATGGGGGGAGCGAGCAGCCTAGCAGAGCAGAGCAGTGCAGAGGAGGAATGCAGATTGCTTCCATGTGTGGGGAGGACAGGAGAGGAGAGGAGAGGAGAGACGAGGAGAGGGGAGGAGAGGAGAAGAGAGGAGAGACGAGGAGAGGAGAAGAGAGAAGAGGAGAAGAGGAGAGGGGAGGAGGGGAGAAGAGAGGAGAGGAGAAGAGAGGAGAGGAGAAGAGAAGAGAGGAGAGGAGAATAGAGGAGAGGAGAGAAGAGGACAGGAGAGGAGAAGAGAGGAGAGGAGAGGAGAAGAGATTAGAGGAGAGGAGAAGAGAAGAGAGGAGAGAAGAGGAGAAGAGAGGAGAGGAGAGAAGAGAAGAGAGGAGAAGAGAGGAGAGGAGAAGAGAGGAGAGAAGAGGAGAGGAGAAGAGAAGAGAGGAGAAGAGAAGAGAGGAGAGGAGAGGAGAGGACAGGAGAGGAGAGGAGAGTTGAGTTGGCTGCAGGCAGGTGCGGTTAGCCCCTAATGAGAAAAGTTGTGTTGGTGATGGAGGAGGCCCAGTGGCAGAGCACAGCCAAGACTGAAACCACAATGTAGTCTTACTACTGGCCTCACACACTGCTCTAATACACACTGTGAGGCCTAGCCCAGATACATCAATACTGCTGGAGCTCAAACAAACAGGCATGGCTTACATCCACTGTGGGGAAACGACTGTGGTCCAGACACTGTAAACCAATACCCAAATAAAGGCCTTGATGCCGGGCAACATTCTGAGTCTTTATAGATGGGCAACTTTTTGAGTCATTGTAGATGAGCCACTTTGCAAACAGTTGTGAATATCTGTGTACAACATTTACTCCTTATAGGCTACGATGCTATTCCTTATTAGGCAGCAGTTAGGGATGATTAAAACAACGTTGTCTCAACTTTCATTTTGTCTATCAAACATAAATATGTTGGCTGGGTCACTACTGTATATGATTGTAGCTCAGTTGTCAATCCAGATACAATATCCAGTGTCTCATAATATCTCTGTATCACGGCCTTCACGCTGAATGACACGCGAAAAACAAACTTGTTACTTTAAACTAGGGTTGTCAAAATACTTTGAAAAGTAAACAAATACTAAAAATGTGAAATAGACACAATACTTTACAATAAATTGCAACAGTATATACCAGCAGTGCTTTCTCTTAATGAAAAATCGGCACACACACACACACACACACACACACACACACACACACACACACACACACACACACACACACACACACACACACACCTCAGCAGTATCAGTGGTCCCAGTAGCATAGATAGAAAACTAATAGTTAATAATCATGCTAACTCAGTCCTGGACTGCTGAGCCGTTGTTACTAGCTAGCAGTGTCAGTAGCAGTATTAGTCGTCCTGGTAGCACAGCACAGACAGAAAATAATTAGCTGTCATGCAAACCTAGTTCCACTGTTCTGACTACTACTACTACTACTACTACAGTTGCTATTGTTACTACTGTTCCCCCCCTGCTTTTTTCACCTATTTTCTCCCCAATTGTACTTGACCAATCCCCCCTGCTGTCCCAGTTGTTGCTCCACCGATCTTGGGAGAGTTGTAGACTAGCACATGCTTCCTCCGATACATGTGCACAGACTTCTTTTTACCTGACAACGAGGAGTTTCACCGGCAGGACGTACCGCGCCAGAGGATCACGCTATTCCCCACAGTTCCCCTCACCCACGAAAAGGCACGTGTCGCGAATATTGACCCGCTGAACTTTTGTCCCTTACCATCATTGGTACTATCTCCCACTCTATACAGCAGCATGTCTTTGTGTCATGTATGTATACAGCAGCATGTCTTTGTGTCATGTATGTATAATGTGTAATGTTTGTGTCATGTATGTATACAGCAGCATGTCTTTGTGTCATGTATGTATAATGTGTAATGTTTGTGTCATGTATGTATACAGCAGCATGTCTTTGTGTCATGTATGTATAATGTGTAATGTTTGTGTCATGTATGTATACAGCAGCATGTCTTTGTGTCATGTATGTATAATGTGTAATGTTTGTGTCATGTATGTATACAGCAGCATGTCTTTGTGTCATGTATGTATAATGTGTAATGTTTGTGTCATGTATGTATACAGCAGCATGTCTTTGTGTCATGTATGTATAATGTGTAATGTTTGTGTCATGTATGTATACAGCAGCATGTCTTTGTGTCATGTATGTATAATGTGTAATGTTTGTGTCATGTATGTATACAGCAGCATGTCTTTGTGTCATGTATGTATAATGTGTAATGTTTGTGTCATGTATGTGTACAGCAGCATGTCTTTGTGTCATGTATGTATAATGTGTAATGTTTGTGTCATGTATGTATACAGCAGCATGTCTTTGTGTCATGTATGTATACAGCAGCATGTCAAATCTTTGCTTCATGTGAAACTGCCTTGCTGTCTTCTTTGCCAGGACTCCCTGGAAGAAGAGATCTTGTGTCTCAATGGGACCTTCCTGGATCAATAAAATAAAATAACACGCCAGTCTATATAAAGAAGTTCAAGAGGTTTAACATAAGCGTTAAAGTACCCTGCATCATTAGTTTAGCTAGCAAACCAAACTGGCTACAGAGCTAGCTAACATCAATTTGGTTTGCCATATGCCCGCTTTTCGACCGGACTGTCCGGTTTTCAGACGCATTGTCCGGGCCTGGCTTGACCGGACGTTGAAATGTCAGATTAAAATCATTCTGTCAATAAATAATCCACTATATCTAACCCTGCTGATTCTTCCTTATCATTGGTGGGTATCTGTTGCTTCAACAAGCTAAAAGTGTTCTGATAGGCTGCGGAGTAGAGCAGGGGTAATCTGCTGTGTTCCGATAGGCTGATGACTAGAGCAGCGGTAATCTGCTGTGTAAGTGCAAAGCTTTTAATGAATTTTATTGGGCCTACATTATTGAGAAGCGTGCGTCTGTCTGTCTTTTTGTCTCATTGGCACTGGGATTCCCCCCTGCATTGTCGGATATTAAGGGACTCGTTTGGGTCTCTGTGTCTGTGTTTTTCAGTGAGTTGGTTACAGTCTATGCTGCAGAGGCCAGGAGGCAATATGATTTTTCACATGCAGAGACACTCCCCCAGCGTGTGATGATGAGGGGCAGGAGATAAACAGACAGGTGGAGGAGGAGGAGGCATGGATGGGTGGAGATAAACAGACAGGTGGTGGAGGGAGGGAGAGATGGATGGATGGATGGGTGGATGGAGGGTGGGTGAAGCAGAGAGGTGATGGGGGTACCTGAGTCTGCTGGGGGATATTCAGAAAGTTGTCCCGTGCTCCGATGCCGACAAACCGGTTGGGAGCTGTGGAGCCTGGCGTGGAGTATGCTATAAACGAGAGAGAGACAAGTGTGTACATGCACATACACACACACATACACACAGAGCACTATCATCTGTATTTCACTATTATATTAACACTCAGTAAGTGTTTAGGAATGCTATGACTACATGACACCGTCAAATCAACTGTCAGGGAAAGACAGTCACAGGGTCAGGGGATACCGATGTCCTATTGAAGGCATGGCTGATTCCTTCATGTTGTGGGCCGCTTAATTGATATGCAACTCCGGTTGACATGGGGCTTTACAGCATGTCATAATTAGAGCTAACGAGCTAACGTGGGAGAGGCCGTTTCCCTCAAATCCGGCTCTGCTGTTAGTCCCAGACGCTCCTCAGCAGCCCCCGACCTCGGTAAGTAGCCACTGTAATCATAAAAAAAAAAAAAAAAAAAAAAAAAAAACGCACTGGGGATTCACTATGCACATAAAACTAGGCTGACCGATGGAGGAACTGTATCCATCTATCATCCGTTTAGATGTGGCTCTACGGTGTGGCAGCGTTCAGTGATGCCACAGGATCAAATTTAGGGCAGTTGTGCTCACTGGACTCCAACATGGCTTCTGAGTAGAGCTGTTGCTGTGCATGGCTGAGTGAGGTTGAGGGGATGGGGGTGTGGGGGTGACAGTGACAGGACTGGAAGTTGATAGTGCATGAGTGAGGGTGAGAGTGTAGTACCATATGCATACAGTAGGTGTATGTTTCCATGACTGTAAATTACATTATCTTGAGAATCAGAGACAAAATTAGAAGTGGGGATTTGGGATAGGAAAAAAAAATACAGTGAAGACATTGACCGGAGTGAGAAAGAGAGACGGGGGAGGGAAGTATATTTATTTATATAGATGTTTCATATAAATAAATAAGTAAATAATATGGTGACAGTTGTTAAACTGAGAAGAGAGTTGGAAGGGGGGAGGGGAGGAAAGGTTGACAGGACAGGACGAGGAGGAAGAAGTCAAAATAAAAAGGGTCGCTCCGTCCCGTGCCCCGTCTCCGTGTGCCTCTCCCATGGCCCGACTCTCACTCTGCACCCGCCTGGGTGCAACCAACCAAAGCCTCAGCGCTCCCCAATCACACTCGTCTCTCCCGCTCCCCCCCAGTGCAGCGCTCATTAAGACAGCTTTGATTCGTTTGTATCGCTCATGTTCACAGATATCGGCTGGTTGTTGTTGTTGTTGTTACATTTGTGACTTCCGTGTTTTTTTGTTTTTGTTGTTGTTGTTCTCAATTTTTAATTGTTGTGAGATTTGTGTGAGAGTGGCGAGGGGATCGGGTGGGTAAAGTGGGGCATGATGTTTTTTTTTTTTTTGGAGTCCACGCCAACTGCCCTAATTTTGTTCCCTTAAAAAGAAAGAAAGAAAGAAAGAAAGAAAGAAAGAAAGAAAGAAAGAAAGAAAGGAGGATATGAGAGTATATCAACTCAAGAAAAGAAGAAAGCAAAAACAGAAAGGAGAGAAGGGGGTAGATTGTGTTGCCGCTGTCATAGACAGACATGCAGAGGCTGAGCTGATCAAAGGCTCGCGGCTACAGAGGCAGTGCGCACAGGGCCGCTCCCCCCAAACTACAAAACACATCAAAAAGAAGGGACAGAGACTACACTGCCTCCTGTGGTGCTAGCAGGAAACCCAACACCAGAGAGAGAAAGAGAGAGAGCATAGAAAGAGATTGGGGAAGGAGAGAGAGAGAGAGAGAGAGAGAGAGAGGGTGGAGGGCCGAGGCCGAGGAAGGATGCAGATAAATGAAGAGAGAGAAAGGGAGAGTGGACTCCAGAGTGAGAGAGAGAGAAAAGAGGTTGAAAGAGGATCTCTGGTCTGGCAAAGGCGTGGTATTCTGCCCCCACAGAAGTGTCTCACGCTGGTACAGTACAGTGGAGTCAGGCTCCTGGGGCTGCTGAGTGGTTGGGGCTGAGAGGACTGGAACGATCAGCTAAGGGCCAAACTATGGAAGACGACAGTGGTGGCCATTGTAGAAGTCCCCAACCTGTACTTACGTATGCTTATAAGCTCTGCATGCACAAAGTGGAACTTGTATAATGGCTACAGCTGTACTAGCCTAGGAGACCCAGTTTGGTTTTTCTTGGAGACGAAGGAGACATTAGCTGCAAGCTAATAGCTAACCAACCTACGGGAGCCTAGTTTGGTGACTTTAGACCGGCCTCAGTCTGCGGGGAGGTTGGGGGGGTTTGTGGAGGCGAGTGGGAGTGGGGGGGTGACTTACACGGAGATGCGGGTGAGCTGAGTCCGCCGTCACTGGACGTGCAGATGGGTTTAGAGTCGGGCATGGGGAGGGGCACAGGGCGCGCCACCGGGGGTGGCGGGGGCAGCAGGAAGGAGCCCGGCATTTTGCTCTGCCCACCTCCATTAGGCTGCAGATGGACCACACAGACAGGGTGAGCAGGACACACCCCCGAGATCATACAGTACACAGGTGGGTGGGGGGGCAGACGCACACTCGAGCGCGCGCACACACACACGCACACACACACACACACACACACACACACACACACACACACACACACACACACACACACTCACACACACACACACTCACTCACTCACTCACTCACTCACTCACATACAGGTACAAAGGTAAGACTACTCCTGGGTATCGTTGATGATAAATATCTTCAGTGTATATCAAGCTAAGCTACATAACAGCTAACTACAATGAACCCTGCAAGTCACCCGGATGTACTTATTTTCTTCCTCTTCTTCTTCTGTTCCACTGTAAAACCAAGAAGTAGAAGAAGAAGAAGAAAAAGACGACGACGACGAAAAGAAGTACGGTACATCTGGGTGACTTGCAGAGTTCACTCACTGTAGTTAGCTGTTATGTAGCTTAGCTTGATATACACTGATGATATTTATCTGTTTTAGAGAATATAGATGATTCATTTGAATTCAATGGCTGCCCGTATGGAATAACTTCAGATCGCTCTCACCTCGTTCTCTTTCTGATATAATAAGCATATGACCCCGCTGTGTGTCGGCAAATAAGCTATTTACAAGACATAAATACAGGCATTTCACATGCTCGGTTTTCCTCGGTTTCAGGTCGCAGTTCAAACTGATGATTGTTTCTGCTGATGCTACTGTAATCAAACTGAAGTTGTCAGGGCGACTTAAACATCATATTTAAAGCTGGAAATAAGGTCCAGGGTGTAAAAAACTGGAATTCTCCTTTAAATCGAAGAACGCTTGCAGTGATTGGCTGCGAGCAAAACCATACAAATAGTCATTATTTTCTAGATCTGTAGTGTGTACAAAAAGGATCGAATGCAGGTATCGTTTGAATGGAGAATTTTTGATACTACTTGATACTGGGTTATTTTAGTCGAATACCGATACCCAGCCCTAGGTAAGACACACAAGCACACCCACACACACACACGGCACACGCACAGACACACACACACGCCACACGCACACCCACCCACACACACACACACGCCACATGCACACACACACACACACACGCACGCACACAAACACACACTAGAGAGCTCACCAAACTCAGAGTTGGAAAGAAAATGGAAAGTAAATAAAAATGTGAGTGTGGTGAAAAACAGCGGGGCAAAGAAGAAGCAGAAAAAAGAGTGATGACACCGTCACAAGGGGAAAGGAAAATGGAGTTGTCCACTGGGGGAGTTATTATAGTGCGATGTACAGAACTTACAAGAGGAGGCAAAATCTGGAATACTGTATGAGAGGATTGTGTGTGTGTGTCTGTTTGTGTATGTGTGTGTGTGTGTGTGTGTGTGTGTGTGCGCGCGTGCGTGTGTGTACCTGTGTGTGTGCACGTGTGTGTGCGTGCGAGCATTATGGCAACTAAGGATATAAGGACATAGAAAAGGTTTAATATAGTTTTCAAAGTGGCTGAGAAGGCCTTCAGAGAACATAATATTAGCAATAGTGAATGTGTGTAAATATAGTGATGATGAAATAGTGAATGTGTGTAAATATAGTGATGAAATAGTGAATGTGTGTAAATGTAGTGAGGAAATAGTGAATGTGTATAAATATAGTGATGAAATAGTGAATGTGTGTAAATATAGTGGTGAAATAGTGAATGTGTGTAAATATAGTGATGAAATAGTGAATGTGTGTAAATATAGTGGTGAAATAGTGAATGTGTGTAAATATAGCGATGAAATAGTGAATGTGTATAAATATAGTGATGGAATAGTGAATGTGTGTAAATATAGTGGTGAAATAGTGAATGTGTGTAAATATAGTGATGAAATAGTGAATGTGTGTAAATATAGTGGTGTAAATATAGTGCTGAAATAGTGAATGTGTGTAAATATAGTGGTGAAATAGTGAGTGTGTGTAAATATAGTGCTGAAATAGTGAATGTGTGTAAATATAGCGATGGAATAGTGAATGTGTGTAAATGTAGTGGTGAAATAGTGAATGTGTGTAAATATAGTGATGAAATAGTGAATGTGTGTAAATATAGTGATGAAATAGTGAATGTGTGTAAATATAGTGATGAAATAGTGAATTGTGTGTAAATATAGTGATGAAATAGTGAATTGTGTGTAAATATAGTGACGAAATAGTGAATTGTGTGTAAATATAGTGGTGAAATAGTGAATTGTGTGTAAATATAGTGATGAAATAGTGAATG
>NC_139646.1:21130339-21132519 GCF_964638095.1 Poromitra crassiceps
TAGGCATGGGCTAAATATACTGTGGAGAGCTCTGTTTGGAAGTAGGCATAGGCTAAATATACTCTGGAGAGCTCTGTTTGGAAGTATGCATGGGATAAATATAGTAAATATACTGTGGAGAGCTCTGTTTGGAAGTAGGCATGGGCTAAATATACTGTGGAGAGCTCTGTTTGGAAGTAGGCGTGGGCTAAATATACTAAATATACTGTGGAGAGCTCTCTTTGGCGTGGGCTAAATATAGTAAATCTACTGTGGAGAGCGCTGTCTAAATATACTAAATATACTGTGGAGAGCTCTGTCTAAATATAGTAAATATACTGTGGAGAGCTCTGTTTGGAAGTAGGCGTGCGCTAAATATACTAAATATACTGTGGAGAGCTCTGTCTAAATATAGTTTATACTGTGGAGAGCTATGTCTAAATATAGTAAATATACTGTGGAAAGCTCTGTCTAAATATAGTAAATATACTGTGGAGAGCTCTGTTTAGAAGTAGGCATGCGCTAAATATAGTAAATATACTGTGGAGAGCTCTGTTTGGCATGGGCTAAATATAGTAAATATACTGTGGAGCTCTGTCTAAATATAGTAAATATACTGTGGAGAGCTCTGTCTAAATATAGTAAATATACTGTGGAGCTCTGTCTAAATATAGTAAATATACTGTGGAGAGCTCTGTCTAAATATAGTAAATATACTGTGGAGAGCTCTGTCTAAATATAGTAAATATACTGTGGAGAGCTCTGTTTGGAAGTAGGCATGGGCTAAATATAGTACATATACTGTGGAGAGCTCTGTCTAAATATAGTAAATATACTGTGGAGAGCTCTGTCTAAATATAGTAAATATACTGTGGAGAGCTCTGTTTGGAAGTAGGCGTGCGCTAAATATACTAAATATACTGTGGAGAGCTCTGTCTAAATATAGTTTATACTGTGGAGAGCTCTGTCTAAATATAGTAAATATACTGTGGAGAGCTCTGTTTGGAAGTAGGCATGCGCTAAATATACTAAATATACTGTGGAGAGCTCTGTCTAAATATAGTTTATACTGTGGAGAGCTATGTCTAAATATAGTAAATATACTGTGGAGAGCTCTGTTTGGAAGTAGGCATGCGCTAAATATAGTAAATATACTGTGGAGCGCTCTGTTTGGCATGGGCTAAATATAGTAAATAAACTGTGGAGCTCTGTCTAAATATAGTAAATATACTGTGGAGCTCTGTCTAAATATAGTAAATATACTGTGGAGAGCTCTGTCTAAATATAGTAAATATACTGTGGAGAGCTCTGTCTAAATATAGTAAATATACTGTGGAGAGCTCTGTCTAAATATAGTAAATATACTGTGGAGAGCTCTGTTTGGAAGTAGGCATGGGCTAAATATAGTACATATACTGTGGAGAGCTCTGTCTAAATATAGTAAATATACTGTGGAGAGCTCTGTCTAAATATAGTAAATATACTGTGGAGAGCTCTGTCTAAATATAGTAAATATACTGTGGAGAGCTCTGTTCTGTCTAAAGGAGAATTCAATTCATTGCAACACGGAGGGCACTGAGTCCAAATGACCTTTACATGGTAGGACTGGTTTGGCTGTAGACCAAGACATCCCTTTGAGAGAGGAACGGAAAGAGAGAGAGAGAGAGAGACGGGGGAGGGAGAGGGAGGAGAGAGAGAGAGAGAGAGGCAGAGAGAGAACGTATTTATTCCTTTGAAAAGCGAGACCCGCCTATAGGGACTTGCTGGCAAACTTGAGATCCAGGAGACGTTGGGAATTCTCTGACTGGAGATGGAAGAGACCGTGTCCGTTATCCTAGAAGACCGAGAGGCTCTGAGGAGGAACGCTCGCCCTGACTGCCTCCATTGAAACAAGACCTTGGAAACACTGAAACAAGGCCTTGGAAACACTGAAACAAGGCTAGGGCATCCTGGTGGCTATAAACACGTCAGTGTACTGTACACAGACTACGGTGTACTGTACATCCACCCAACTGCATGGGTTCAAGTCTCAACTAATTTGATCCCTCGCTATACCTTTTCCAATCTGTTTTTACTATAGTGTGTGTGTGTGTCTCTCTCTCTCTTTTTCTAAAAAAAAAAGTGCATGAATAGAGTTTCTGAATGCACATAGTAGTGTTTCTATCAGACATTGTTGAGGTAGAAAGACACAGCCTGTAAAC
>NC_139646.1:21132719-21152719 GCF_964638095.1 Poromitra crassiceps
CCTCACCAGAAATGTAATGTCATATAAGATCCTATCACTGCACCTCACCAGAAATGTAACGTCATATAAGATCCTATCACTGCACCTCACCAGAAATGTAACGTCATATAAGATCCTATCACTGCACCTCACCAGAGATGTAACGTCATATAAGATCCTATCACTGCACCTCACCAGAAATGTAACGTCATATAAGATCCTATCACTGCACCTCACCAGAGATGTAACGTCATATAAGATCCTATCACTGCACCTCACCAGAAATGTAACGTCATATAAGATCCTATCACTGCACCTCACCAGAAATGTAACGTCATATAAGATCCTATCACTGCACCTCACCAGAAATGTAACGTCATATAAGATCCTATCACTGCACCTCACCAGAAATGTAACGTCATATAAGATCCTATCACTGCACCTCACCAGAAATGTAACGTCATATAAGATCCTATCACTGCACCTCACCAGAAATGTAACGTCATATAAGATCCTATCACTGCACCTCACCAGAAATGTAACATCATATAAGGAGATAGCAATGTAATCTTGATTAGCAGCAATGGCATCAGTCTGATAATAGCAATAACTAGACATTATA
The DNA here is from genome assembly GCF_964638095.1 of Poromitra crassiceps. Taxonomy (NCBI): domain Eukaryota; kingdom Metazoa; phylum Chordata; class Actinopteri; order Beryciformes; family Melamphaidae; genus Poromitra; species Poromitra crassiceps. The sequence continues at coordinate 21,133,321 of NC_139646.1, forward strand.
AAAGTTAATATACATGTGATTATAATTAGAGCCCAGCTTAGGAGCATGCTTTCCCCACTGTAGACAGTCATACAACACACAGAGAGGAATGGCTGGCCTACATATAGGCTGGCAAAAAGTAAATATATATATATATGAGTGTAATCAATATTGTTCTAACCATGGTAAGGAAACTGCACGCCATCGTTTTCATGTTTTATCTTCCTCTCCTGCACACTCGCCAAGTGGTGCTGCACTGAAAGTGGAGAAGGGTATTGTTAACAATGAGACAGAGAGAGGGAGAGGGAGAGAGAGAGAAAGAGAGGGAGAGAGAGAGAGAGGGAGAGAGAGAGAGAGAGGGAGAGAGAGAAAGAGAGGGAGAGAGAGAGGCAAAGGGAGAGTGTTAGAGAGAGAGCATTTGTGTATGATGGGGTAGTGGATGACTGGTAATTGGCACATCATCAAGTATACTGTATGTTTGATAGCGATGAAGTGTTGGGATTTGGGAGTAAGGACTCTCGTGGACAGGAGAGGGCTTTGGGTGGAGGGTGTTTTGTTTTGCGGTAAGAAAGAGGTGGTATGTAGTTGAGCAAAAAAAGATGTCGGATGAGGTAAAATACTCAACAGGATAGGTAACTGCCAAAACAATGGACGCACCCAAATTAAACCTTAATGCAGGCTTACCACAAGCTCTCGTTCCACTTTAGCATTCATATTCAAAGTGTCTCGGACTATTTGGTGGGTGTCATTTAGCACCATTTACTGTAACCATGATCAATTCCATAATGTTGGAGTTGTGGTGACGGTGCTGGGAAAACTCTCAGTCACCGCTCTAAAGTCAGTTCAGCTCAGTGAGGAGGCCACGGTATATCATTTACACCACGTTGATGCTTTTAAATCCCTTTACTCTACAGTGCAGGAGGAGATCATTCCAATCAGTGTAAAAATGCTTCACCACAGGATGAAGGTGGGGGCTCCGAAGGATTGTGTTTGTTGGCGACCATCTTTTCCTCCGAGGATTTGAGTGGACCTAAAGCTGGCCTGGGAACGTTAAGGCGTACCACAACTGAGCTGACAGAATAGCTTTCCATAAACTATGAATCCCTCATTAATTTTCTAGGTTTCCTTTATTTTGGCAGCTACCTGTAATCCTGTATGCGCTTGGAAGTCTGTGTCATAAAAAAAAAACACAAGTGCTGGTCTCAGCAGGGCCACGTTCAACAGATGCCTGTGTCTTGAAGAACCAACCCTTGGCAGGGTCATATTATTTAATTGGTCACGGGTTAGGGTCAATAGTATGGTCTCTAAGATATAAGTGGGGGAAACATATGGTTTTAAACATTTGAAAACAAATCAATATGGTTTATAGTATGGTTACATTATGTGGTATTACATTAAACTACTTGAAGTGCTCTTTGGTTGATCTTGCCAGACACTATGGCAACATCGACCGGTGGTACGGTGGTCACTTCTGGCTGTCCCGTCCAATCAAGCACTCTTGTGTTTTTTTTGCATTTGAAAAAAGCAACCAGTTCATTCAAATATTATTTCCTTTAGGCCCGGGTCTTGGTACAGTCAGTCGCTGGGATCCTACAGGAAGTGTTTTCCTAAGGCGTATAGCGTTAAGGTCGGTCAGACTGAAGCAGAGAGCTTTATGGGTGGTGGTTAGAGGGGTGCATGTGTGGGTTTGGGAGGGGTCTGGGATGGTGTTTGGGCCTGTTCCTATCACCAGAGAGGAGGAGCGACTGAGGTAGGGCATAGAGACGAGGCAGGTGAGGTTGTAATCTGGTAAAGGAGGTCGGGGTGGGGGGGGGGTCACAGAGGGTGTATGTACTGTAAGGGGACGGTGATACCTGCTTGGTGGGTGAGAGGTGTGGGGTGGGACATGGGAGGGAGGGTGGTACCTGCATCCATGTCGTTGGGCCAGCCACTGGACTGGGAGGAGCTGGCCGCGGGCGAGCGTCCGGGGTAGAAAACGTCGTCCGTGGGGCTCTCCAGCTCGCTGTCGTCTAACGACTTCCTCTTGGTGGAGCTGAGGACATGGAGAGGGGGGGGGGGGAAGGCATGTTTATTTTAATAAAGCATGGCAGAGGAATGTGTGCATCAAGGATAAAGTGCCTTGGTGGAACTGAACAATCTGAGAACTGAGAATCAAGATGTAATCTTATCTTTTATATAGGCCATAAAATCTTTTACTGAGGCTTCCACTTTTATGGATGTTACAGTTTTACTGGAAGCAGCATTGCTACTGCACTAGACTCACCCTGTATAAATAAAGTTTAAAAACAAAAACTACTGCACTAGACTCACCCTGTATAAATAAAGTTTAAAAACAAAAACTACTGCACTAGACTCACCCTGTATAAATAAAGTTTAAAAACAAAAACTACTGCACTAGACTCACCCTGTATAAATAAAGGTTCAAAACAAAAGCTACTGCACTAGACTCACCCTGTATAAATAAAGGTTCAAAACAAAACAAACTACTGCACTAGACTCACCCTGTATAAATAAAGGTTCAAAACAAAACAAACTACTGCACTAGACTCACCCTGTATAAATAAAGGTTCAAAACAAAACAAACTACGGTACTGCACTAGACTCACCCTGTATAAATAAAGTTTCAAAACAAAACAAACTACTGCACTAGACTCACCCTGTATAAATAAAGGTTCAAAACAAAAGCTACTGCACTAGACTCACCCTGTATAAATAAAGGTTCAAAACAAAACAAACTACTGCACTAGACTCACCCTGTATAAATAAAGGTTCAAAACAAAACAAACTACTGCACTAGACTCACCCTGTATAAATAAACAAAACAAAAACTACTGCACTAGACTCACCCTGTATAAATAAAGGTTCAAAACAAACTACTGCACTAGACTCACCCTGTATAAATAAAGGTTCAAAACAAAACAAACTACTGCACTAGACTCACCCTGTATAAATAAAGTTTCAAAACAAAACAAACTACTGCACTAGACTCACCCTGTATAAATAAAGGTTCAAAACAAAACAAACTACTGCACTAGACTCACCCTGTATAAAGGTCCAAACAAAACAAACTACTGCACTAGACTCACCCTACTGGATACATAAAGTTTAAAAACAAAAACTACTGCACTAGACTCACCCTGTATAAATAAAGGTTCAAAACAAAACAAACTACTGCACTAGACTCACCCTGTATAAATAAAGTTTAAAAACAAAACAAAACAAAACAAACTACTGCACGAGCTTGTTATCCGTGAATCACAGAAGTGTTGGAGCAGCGCAGACATAAAGCATGAGAAAGGTCAAGACTAAGAGTGAAAACAGAACGAGAGAAGAGGAAATAGAAACATAGTTAGAAAGGCGAGATGGGCAAACGGTGAAAGAATGCTCTGTGTGAGTGTCTGTGTGTGGGTGGGTGGGTGTGTCTTTTACAGCATGTGTCTGTATACGTGTGTGCAACTACCTCCGTGGAAGGTTTGCGTACAACTCCACCTCAGACCTAGAGTGATAGCAGAGGACAGAGAAAAGACGAGGAGAAAGAGAAAGAGGACAAAAAGAGGAGGATAGGGGGAAAGCAGAAAGCCATCACACATTTATAAAGAAGAGAGTGACTGACAGAGACACACACAAAGAGGTCAAGGAACAGATTCCAACAGTGGGAATGGATTGTAGTGGCCTACAAGATGCCATTCATAATAAGGCATATCAATGAAATGGCATACAGTACTTTACTTGCCAGTAAAGTTGTCTCTCTGATAGAGAGGCAAAGTGACCGCCTACTTCCTGCTTCAGCACTGTACCAGAGATTTTCTTCCGCAATTTATTTTCCCATAGACATTTCGTAAAATGTGTATAAAAATAGTTTTACTTGGTCAAACCAAACGGTTCAGCTATATTTAGAATCGGGAAGAGACCATAGAACATTTCACTGGGACCAAAACTAAAAAAAACATAAAAAAGAATTCTTTAAATCCGCAATTGTTTTACGTTTTGGTCCAAATGAAATGTTATGTGGTCTCTCCTGTTTCTAAATATATCTGAACCGTTTGGTTTGAACAAGTAAAACTACTTTTATAAGCATTTTATGAAATGTACAGTATATGGGGAAATAAATGGCGGATGAAAATCTCTGGTACAGTGCTGAAGCAGGAAGTCACTGCTTCAGTGCAGGCGGTCTGCATGTGGTCACTTTGCCTCTCTATAAGAAGCCGAACATCATTGGCAGATATCACTGTGATTTCACACCTACCTCCTGTCAGCCCTGGTGGCCATGATGGTGAATCGCATGCCAATGCAGCACTGCCGCTGCAGCACTGTGGTTCACCCACAAGAGGAAATGTTTGGAGAAATGCAGCACTACTGCTGGCTAGATGCAGGTTGGGGTATTTCCATAACGGTTGCTGGTGTTCCCAGAGCCAGATGTGGTGGTACCTCATCCACCTTATACCCACTAGACTACACTACTCGTGTCTATATGGAGCTATAGTTGGGTCTCCGTACCTGGTGGAAGGAGGGGAGGCGAGGGAGCGTCGCCCCAGGGCCACCTGGTTGATGTTGTAGTAGCCGGGACTGCTGTCCAGGTCAGCCAATGAGAAGTTAGGACCTGACGCTGTGGCTACCGGAGCTGAGAGAGAGAGAGGGAGAGAGAGAGAGAGACAGAGACAGACAGACAGAGAGAGAGAGACAGGATGGACAGACAGAGAGACAGAGAGAGAGAGAGAGGTGGGGGAAGGGTGCATAAGCAATTATGATTTGGGATAAAATGTGTATTTATGAGACTTTTCTCCACTTTAAAATTGTGAGTGATGGGGAAATATCCTCCAGAGTCATACCACACTTTCCCCACTTTTTTTTATAGGGGACGGGGATCTTTTTACTTTCACTTTCTGGAAAACAGAAAATCTTTCATCTTTAGTGGTGACTTTACTGTGTACCAGGAAGAAGCAGGCCATCACAAACCATTTCCTTCTGAACCTATGTGTCCTTATATATAGCGGCGGGGCGTGGCTACTTACTCTGTGACACTCTGACCAGCTCTGCCACGTTCCACACCCCTGAGGTGACAAAGCAGTCCTGGAAACTCAGGTGCCCTGTGCAAAAAGGATGTCATCAGGACTTACATGCACACACACAAACACTAGAAATAAAAGGGGTGTGTGTGTGTGGGGGGGGGGGGGGGGGGAAATCAAATTCATGAGATTTTGGGGGGGAGACTAACCTGGACAAACCGTTGAAAATCACGATCCCTTTGAGAGAGGGACCATCTGCAACTATGTTTGTGGATCAACGTCTGTGTGTGTGTTTACTAATTGGATCCATAATTAGAATATGTTAAGAATGATAAGCATGATGGAATCAATTCTAGTATGCTGATTTGAAGGTGTTTGGACATGGATATTATTGTGTGTGTGTGTGTGTGTGTGTGTGTGTGTGTGTGTGCGTGCGCCCGTGTGTGTCTCTGTGTGTGTGTGTGTGTGTGTGTGTGCGCCCGTGTGTCTCTCTGTGTGTGTGTGTGTGTGTGTGTGTGTGTGTGTGTGTGTGTGTGTGTGTGTGTGTGTGTGTATGTGTGTGTGTGCATGCGTGCGTGTGTAGTGTACCATTGGGCGGTGGTTTGATGTCTGTGTCCCCCTGTTGGCTGGAGCTGTCTGATTGTCCGGATTCTGCAGAGAAACAGAGACAGGGAGGGTGGAGAAGGAACGTTAGGAGCTGGAAAACAACACATGGAAAACCCAGTTGGGACGTATACAGTCTCTCTTTCTGAATCAGAGGTATGCATCCATACTGCCAAGACCCATACTTGAGATGTCAGAGGGAATGCTGGGATGTGAACGGTGTGTGCGCATACACACATTTTTGTGCGAGTGTCTCATATTTAAGAATGTTCTCTCCCCTCTCCCACTGTCCCTCCTGACTTAAGGTGCAATGATTTACAGTGTGCTGCTATGGCATTTAGTATCTCACCACGCAATCATATCCCTCGTCTTAATCCTATTTAATACCTTCTTGCTGCTCGGGATTTAGTCTCCGTAAACAGAGCACCTTGCACACACACACGCACGCACGCACGCACGCACGCACACACACACACACACACACACACACACACACACACACACACACACACACACACACACACACACACACTCTCACACTCAATTTTTCTTTCATATTGTCATAAATGCTGCAATGCTTCTGTGAAGACACACACACACACACTGTGAAACGGCTGACCGTGCCAGGCAGGCTGCCCTGAGGGACTGGAGGCAGTGTGTGTTAAAGGTGAGGTAAACCTGTTACCTTTGGGATCGACTGACAGACAGCAGAGCAACACAAACGCACACACACACATACACACACACACACACATATGCCCACACACCTGTTATGACCGGTCTACGAAAGCTGTGGGCTGCGCTCACGTGAGCAGACAAACACACACACACACACACACGCCGGTCTTGGCAACAACAGGCCACAACGAGAAGGGCTGAAGAAGTAGCAGGTTGCAGGAGGTTTCCTGGCATGAGAGCCTGCCTGCTTGTCCAAGTTGTGAAAAAAAAGGCCAGCAATATGTCTATGAAATGTGTGTCATTTGGAAACGCAGGGTGTATGTATGAATGTATGAAAGTATGAATGTGTGCGTCACTGATGTAACATAACCTGGCTCCGGGATCTGTGTGAGCAGCACGTGGTGTCTGAGCTGCTGGATGTGACTGAGCCGTCTGCCTCTCGCACTGGGGTGCAGAGGGAGGGGGCTGCTACTGTTGCTGGCCGTCCGTTCAGGCCTAGCGAGGCTGTAGCTTGCTTGCTAGCTAGCTAGCTAGCTAGCAAGCTCCAGTACAGTAAGGGAGGTGTTTATCTGCAGGCTGTAGGTGATAACAGAGCACACACACTCCCTGCCAGCAGCGCTTGCCTTGCAGCCACGCTAAGCCACAGATTACGGAGCAGAAACAATAACAGAGCTGTCTCTGACGAGGCAGCGCTGAGCCACAGAGAGACGTGCGACACAGACCGGAGGAACCAGAATGAAAGAAGAAGAAAAGAAAAGAAAAGAGCACAGAAATGAAAGAGAGCTTCTTTTCTCCCCCCCCCCCCCCCTCTCTTCTTCTTCTCATGGAGAATCTCTCGCCCCTTCTCTGTCTGTCTCTCACTGGCGCTGGGTGTAATCCTGGCAGCCATCTTAGAGCTTGGCAGCCATCTTAGCATTGGCGGTAGCGCCACATTCCAGCTAGCTGACGGCACTCACTCCAAACATGCGGGCCTGTGCCGCCGCCGCCGCGCACGCGCCCAGACACATTCAGATACGCACACACTCGTACGTAGATAAACACTGAGGTACACACACACACACTGAGAACGCACACACTTGTACGTAGATAAACACTGAGGTACACACACACACACTGAGAATGCACACACTCGTACGTAAATAAACACTGAGGTACACACACACACTGAGAACGCACACACTCGTACGTAGATAAACACTGAGGTACACACACACACACACACACACACACTGAGAGTAAACACATATGATGGCCAATGAAAGCTGTAGGGAAAACAAGTTGACTTCACTGGACTTGCTGCCGTTGTGTAGTATTTCACCACGGGGCTCTATAAGAAGCACATTTCTCACACCATACATACACTGGTAGGGTAGACAGTCTGCCACCCTAGACGTTCAGTCGCACGTAGTCTGATGTTGACGTTATGGCGTCTATCTATGCTCTGCTACTAAACTGCACCGAGTTCCAGATAGCTCCGGGTCTTAGAGAGAAGTAAAAAAAAAAAAAAAATCTAATATGAGCAATATAGCCACCCTGGAAGGCCCTGCCGTCTACTCTGCCAAACTGGATATCCCTGTTGGTGCAGTGTTGCTGCTTAGGAAGCATACAGACAGCTCCTGGGTCTGTTCCTGCCTGGTACCCGTGGGAGATTTTGCAATAGATGAGGGAACAGGGCCTAAATGAAACCTAGATCTTGAAATGGATATAAACTAAGTCTAAAACAAGACGAACAAGTATAGGCCTTGCTTATCATCCCTGACTGGTGTGTGACTGACAAATGTTCCACTCGGTGACATTATGGAACATTCCTGAGGTGTCTCAGGTATCTGAGACAATTGTTTACATTAGCCTACACACTGCTGTAGCATCACATTAGCCTACACACTGCTGTAGCATCACATTAGCCTACACACTGCTGTAGCATCACATTAGCCTACACACTGCTGTAGCATCACATTAGCCTACACACTGCTGTAGCATCACATTAGCCTACACACTGCTGTAGCATCACATTAGCCTACACACACTGCTGTAGCATCACATTAGCCTACACACTGCTGTAGCATCACATTAGCCTACACACACTGCTGTAGCATCACATTAGCCTACACACTGCTGTAGCATCACATTAGCCTACACACTGTTGTAGCATCACAGAGTTCAGAATCAATTATCATCTGAAATGCTGAATATGAAAATGACAGAGCAGTTATTTTTCTATGTGGACATATTTGCATTTTAGAAAAAAACATAAGCGGAGAAACACTGTGCTTACTGTGTCGCCCTGTGACTTGTCCTGTCATGACCCCAACGTGCACTGTGACTGCTGTGACTGTCCTGTCATGACCCCAACGTGCACTGTGACTGTCCTGTCATGACCCCAACATGCACTGTGACTGCTGTGACTGTGCTGTCATGACCCCAACGTGCACTGTGACTGCTGTGACTGTGGTAGAGGTGTGAAAACTCAGGCTCATGGCAGATAAGAGGCTGGCAGGCACATATGTCTACCACACCGCAGGGCCGCTGATAGCCAGGCGACAACGGCTTTCAGAGGAGACAAGACTGAAGGCTAGTTTACATGTTCTAAATAATAATGATAATGATAATAATAATAATAATAATAAAATTAATAATAATAAAATAATAATAATAGTACCCCTTTTTATGCTTCGAAAGTTCAAGCTAGGTTAATGATTTGTGAAAACTCCGCTAGAGGTGGTGAATCCAGGTTGCGCTATGCTAAGCTAGGTATTTTTTAATTTTTTTAGCTCAGGCTCTTCCAGCATTAGCCGGCTAACACCGTGCTAACAATGGAGCGCTACCCCACTCGTTCTGAATCAGTGCCACTGTTGAGGTTCACAGCGCCGGGTAAGCTGAGGTGAGTGAGTGGAGGGGGAGAGAGGGAGGTAAGAAGACAGAGGGGGTCTGGTTGCTGGTTATCACCACTCTGCCAGCTGCAGGCAGTATAACAGCAGTCACAAACCCTGTCCTCCAACCCCCCCCCCGGCCTCCCAACCACGCATCCATCCAGCCCCTTATCTTCCCACCACAGCCCCCCTGTGCCCTCCCTGCAGCAGCCTCCCTTCCCCCTGTGCCCCAAAGCCTTCAGTTTACCCCGCAGCACCTCTCCTAAACCTCGTGAACTCTATAAAGAAACCAGACACGCAACAACACATACCGGCGTGACGTATGCTATAAAACAAACACGCACATACGCAGTTAAGCACATGGAGAAACATCAGCATCTCTGAATGCTAACCTACTGTAGAAGAAGCCAAATTCCCACAGAGGTCCCATAAAGTCCCCTGACACCGTGCAACCATCCAGATGCTGTAGAGAGCCTAGATCCCTGCTTACACACATGAAACAGCAATGTCCCCAAGGAACAAGGTGGTGCACAGTCCCCCACGAAAAGCAGCGCCAACGTCCCACCATACACCCTCCACAGGCTCCCGGGCAAATCCCTCAACCACCACCACCACCACAATCAACACAGCTCCAGTCATCACGTCACGGCCCTGACAGTACTGTGGTGTCTCTCTGTCTCTCCCTCTCTCTAAACCCCTCCATTCATCACTGTGTGGCTAAACGCACCCCCCCTCTCTCTCTCTCTCTCGGACATCCTCCACTTATTTCTGTGGCTTTTATACTTCATCCTCTTCATCGCCATCATTCATTTTTTTTTCCTTAAGTGATGTTCTCATCTGGTCTCCTCTAAGCCGTCCATACCTGTATTCAACTTACACACCATTTATCTATCCTCTTCCCAACCACAAGCTCTGTCCTGAGTGACACACCCCTCTGTTCCATTCATTCTCTTCCTCACTACTCAACTCCCTACCCCCCCCCCCCTTCCCGTGATGACCGCTTCCATTGCGATCTGTCAGGTTAGGAAAGATAAGTCTGCCTGTTACCTTGCCCGTCAAAGCATTCACCCACCCACCCATCCATACACCCATCCATCTGCTGGCTGTGGGTTAAGCCTGGGCTTGGTGGCCTGCTGGCCTGTGCTGCTGACTGACTGGTTTGTGGTTGTCAGGGATCAGACAGAGCTGCCAGTCTGTCACTCTGCATGGCCAGGCCAGGCCAGCAGAGCAGAGCAAAGCAGGGGACTAACTGAAGCTGTGCTGAAAACACTCCCGCATGAACCATTTGCAGACAGCGTGCGGCCAAACGGACAACGGTGAAAAAGACGACTGAGACACACAAGTGTGGAAATGTAAAACATGCGATACAAAAGTAGCTAAAAGGCAAGGTCAGAATGGTAAAAGTGACAAGTGGCACACGACTGCTTGAAAGATGTGGACACATTGCTGAGTGTGTGTGTGTGTGTGTGTGTGTGTGTGCCATCGACAATGGTGTGTGCGCGCGTGTGTGTGACTGTGTGTGTGTGTGCAGCAGTGTAAAGGCATGCACATTCCTGACATCAACATACAAACCTCCAAGTGAGCTAATATAAAGCCATCTGTACATCAAACCAGCGTGTGTGCGTTATGTGTGCATGCATGAGTGTGTGTGTGTGTGTGTGTGTGTGTGATATGTGCGGCGCATGGACTGTTGCTTCATTGGTTCAGAGATTCCCCTCCTTGCTAGAACAAATGTCAACTCCTCCCCCCCCCTCCTCCTCCTCCTCCTCCTCCTCTCCTCCCCAAAACACAGGATAACGCAGTACAGCCTCCCAATTGGGTTTCGCTTAAGAGGTTTATCGGTATGTTGCTAAACATTCTGACCTTTTTTTAATCCTTAATGCGCTTAAAATGTTCCAAACCCGCCTAATCCCCCCGGCTATCCCACACAGATGTTCACTCAGCTCTTTTATTGGACATTATTTTATTATTTTCCCTTTTTTTCCCAGTTTTATTTTACTGTCTATTTTTTGTATTATTATTATTACTTAATTAAGTCTGCATCATATAACGGAATATTTCTGCCTCAGTGCAAGAAGTCCTAAAAGATCCCCATGTGGTGTGCTGCCGGTGGTATAAATTGACCTTTTAAAATGTACACAAGCTCTGTTTACAAGTCCACTTTAAAAACTACAAATCTACAGAGCCAAAAGAGAGTAGAAATGTGGATAAGTGAGAAGTTCAAGCCAAGGATGTTATTCTGCGGTCAAATGAGGGATTTTATATAAGTGTGTATAGCATACAGTATACCGGTACACTGATTTACATGTGTATATGAATGTATAAAACTATGTACTTATGTATGCATCTGCTTGATTCGATTCCACGATGCATCTCGATACAGCTCAAAGTATGGCAGCTCCAAGTATCAAATCCTCAATTTTCCATATTTTTACTGCTCATGGCTACTTTTCATCAATTAATACAAGCAGTCAGATAAATATGAAGTCCCTTTTTTACTTAGAAAGTGCATTACAATCTGAATGTCAACAGAAATTTAAACATAAACGATTCAACAATTAATCTGTCAACGATTCGATTTGATTCGATTCACACGTCCGCATCTCGATGCATCGATTCATTTTGACACCCCTAGTATGTATGTATGTATGTATGTATGCCTGCATGAATATATGTATGTATATACTGTATATCTATGTGTGTTTGTGTCCGTGTGTCACTGTGCCAGGCAGCCAGGCCATGTGGTGAGGTGGCAGAGTGGGTCTCTCTCTCTCTCTCCCTCTCCCTCTCTCTGTGTGTGTGTGTGTGTGTGTGTGTGTGTGTGTGTGTGTGTGTGTGTGTGTGTGTGTGTGTGTGTGTGTGTGTGTGTGTGTGTGTCTGTGTGTGGAGCAGGTGTGCATGGCCGCCCTGCGCAGCTTGCTGCCCATCTGTGCTCCCGTCTGTGTGCCGCCTGCGCCCACGCTCTGCCAACAGCACCACACCACGGCAAGAAGACCCAGGAGAGAGGGATGCTGAGCGACCAGGGGAGGGAGAGAGGGAACCAGGGGAGGAGAAGTGAGGAGGCAGGAGGAGCAGAGGGAGGAGCAGAGGGAGGAGGGGGAGAGGGGGATTACAAGGCTGGGAGCAGAAAAAAAGGAAAAGGAGGAAGAGAAAGTGGGAGAGGGAATTGGAGGGCGGGTCGAGGGAGTCTACATGAAGTGGCAGGGAATACGTGGAGTGGGTGATGGCGAAGGGGTGGAGTGCTGAGTGGAGTGGAGTGGAGTGGGGGTATCTGGCTGGCTGAATCGTGACCCAGCGGTGGGTTGTGCGGGTCTCAGAACAATGGATCCACACCCAAATTGTTCTGGAGAAATGTCTATCCCCACATATTGGCTCTGCTCAGTGGCCAGGGCATTCCCAAGCTGCTGCAAAGTCAGCTAGGCCCATTATTAGGCTGCAGGCCCAGAGGTAGAATCCCCAAAACAGGGCGGATTATATTAAATTAGCCGACCCAATGGGCTATAAAAATGAGTTCAGGGCACATTCTTTGGAAAATGTGGATTCCCAGAGCAAACCACAGGTATACTGTGGTTCAGGGCTCCAACTAGACCATGTTAAATTCCTTCTATAGTGTATAAGGTGAAGTTGGTAAACAGGCTAACTTGGTGAATCTGGATCTGTTAAAAGTGACAGGATAGAAGCAGCACTATCAGGTTATCCTTCATATCGTGGTTACCTTCTCAGTTCTCTCATCATTTTGCATCCCTTATTCACCCATTGATACCTGATGCAGCATTTGCGTGTATATCCCTCATTTGTGTGTGTATCCCTTTAAGACCTTAAGACTAAGACGCGAACCGCGTCACGCGGTTCGCGGTCTTAAAGGGATACACACACAAATGCTGCATCAGGTATCAATGGGTTAAGCCAATAGCTTTCTCTGAGGGCCAATGAGAGCTCTGGCCTGAAGCAAACATGTCTGTCATGTCTGTGTATGAATGGATGATGGCGTGTCCTTGGAATTACTGCTAATGTGCTCATGTGTGTGAAATCAACATTGTTGAGACGCGAAGGCCAGACTGTCACTTGAGGTAACATTTCCATGATTTAAAACATCCTGCTTTTAACTTTCCATATAAACTTGAACCTTGATCCTAGTCTGAGAATATTTTGATAAAGATCTCCAGTAAATTGATGCAAAGCTTTTGGTGGATGACATACGACGTGCCCCTGTGACCCTCCTATTGTGAATTGGCAGTCCGTCTTCAGGATTTCTTTGGAGGAACGTCGTTTCTGTTATTTTATGTATGAAGGCTGTGACTTTATTCTCAAGCACTGAACTTGAGCATATTCAGAAACACTTAGCAAAGTAAAAGGCAGACCTGGAATTCATTCAGGGACCCCGTGCTAGCAAAAAACACCACTATATTGGATGCATTGCGTTTCCCTTTAGGTAGCCAGCTGGGAGGGTCATAGTTTTTGAGGGGGCGAAACCCCTGATCTGATCCCGTTTGGTTGCTGTGATCATTGCTATGCATAGCGGTCACAGAAGCCTCCAACAGTACACTGATTCATAATTAATATGGATAGCTCAGTGTAAAATGGGATTCTGCGCCTCAGAGTGACGCTGACAGGCTTGTTTTTGGACAGCCGCTCATAGTCCCGTAGGACCCCTAGGGCTCAAGGAGAGAGAACCCTACTTAACACAGACACACACACAATGACAAACACACACGCAAACACACACTTATAGGAATGCACTCTTGTGGATGACATGTGTCTTAACACACACAGAGAGAGGGAGAGAGAGAGAGCTTTGATAGTGTCACTGAGTGTCACTGACTTAGCTGACGTTGATTAAATTTGAATCTGTTGATTAAATCTGACTCTTGAAATAAGCGTGATGAATGAGATTAAAAAGTCACACCTATTCTAAATGTATCAAATGTATCAAAATGAGTGTGTTATGGAAAAGTGTGTCTATACTGAATGAATGTGCTCAGCCGGTGTGAGTGTGTGTGTGTGTGTGTGTGTACTTGACGTGTGTGTGTGTGTGTGTGTGTGTGTGTGTGTGTGTGTGTGTGTGTGTGTGTGTGTGTGTGTGTCTGAGGCTGGGGGCCCCCAGCACGGTTCATGACCCAGCCTAACAGAGTGTGAACGTCCCCCTGCCGAGTTGATACTGATATAACTGTCCTGTAAGTGGTGTTGACACCGGCATTATTACCCTGTCAACCTCCATCTCTACTCAGCTTAAAGGAGTCAGCCGGGGCGGGCGGGGGCCCAGGCGCGCTAAGGAGCCGCGTCCCAGCACAGCCCAAATAAATACAGCTGCACAAAGGCCGGAAAGGGAAGGAGAGGGGGGAGAGGGAGGGGGGAGAGGAGGAAGGAGGGACAGGGGGGAGGGGGGGGGGTACTATTACTCTGGCTGCTACCTAAGCGCCTCTCACAAGATACAAACACAAGAGAGATAGTGAAGAGGCGGCTGCAGTAGCACGTTATCACCACCAGGTGGCGTTTCCCTGGCACGTGGGGAGCATGGTGAAATGCAAATAAAGCAATGAGGCCTTGGGCCAGGCGTCTCGGCTAGCTCAGACTTCACTCTCCAGACTGTGGAGAGAGAGAGAGGAGCAGGCCAGGAACGCAGGGCGAGCGAGGCAGACAAAGAGATGAAAAGAGAGAGAGAGAGAGAGAGAGAGAGAGAGATGTGATGTGAATCAAATGAAAGTGAAATGGGGAGCCGTGGATATTATTGAGACGTGAGGGAGCTTATCCCCTCTACATTTTGATAGCAAGATCCAACACATACTGTAGCGTGTGCGCAGCACCACTGTTCAAAGGAAGTGTTTCCAATCAAAATGCCTGACACCCTCCAACAGCAGGATCTGAGCAGTGTCGTACAAAGAGGCAATCAGAGAGGGAGAGAAGCTAGCAGAATGTGTAGAGAGAGAAAGCCAGGCGGGCCTAGGGAACACAGCTTTGCAGGAGAGAGAATAGCACAGTGACGGAGAGGAAGGCATATTTGTGGTAGAGGAGAATGGCAGCAGGAGAAGAATGGAGGAACCTTGCAGGGAGAGAGCAGCAGAGAACACATGGATGCTGTAGGACAGAGAGCAACCAAGTGAAGCTTTGAGCACTGCATGATGAGCAGATGATCACCTCACGCAGAGTGCTGCTAATAAGACAAGGAGGGACGAGGAGAACTCGGGAGAGGGCAGCTTTGCAGGAGACAATCTGAACGTGAGGTGTAAGCATATCTCTTTTTTTCGGATTATTTTTGGGGGGATTTGTCCTTTACTTGATAGGACAGTAGGCAGACACGAAAGGTGTGGGGAGAGAGAGAGAGAGAGAGAGAGAGAGATAGAGAGAGAGAGAGAGAGAGAGAGAGGGGGGGGGGGGGGGGGATTACATGCGGCAAAGGACCACAGGTTGGATTCAAACCCGGGTCGGCGCAAGAAAGTACTAAGACCTACCAGGTGAGCCACCAGGACACACCAAGCTGTTGTCAGTTATGATGCTTGGTTGAGCATGTGTGGTCTTTATGGTTATATTGTTGGAGATATCAACATGGTTAGAGATCATGTATGATGTGTGTTCAGCAAGTTCATGTTTTCTGACCTCATGTACAGTAGAGTTCAGTGTCACACTCAGTGCAGAGTTAGTGTGACACATTGTAGCAGAGTACAGTAGAGTTCAGTGCAGAGTTAGTGTGACAGTGTAGCAGAGTACAGTAGAGTTCAGTACAGAGTTAGTGTGACAGTGTAGCAGAGTACAGTAGAGTTCAGTACAGAGTTAGTGTGACACAGTGTAGCAGAGTACAGTAGAGTTCAGTACAGAGTTAGTGTGACACAGTGTAGCAGAGTACAGTAGAGTTCAGTACAGAGTTAGTGTGACACAGTGTAGCAGAGTACAGTAGAGTTCAGTACAGAGTTAGTGTGACACAGTGTAGCAGAGTACAGTAGAGTTCAGTGCAGAGTTAGTGTGACACAGTGTAGCAGAGTACAGTAGAGTTCAGTACAGAGTTAGTGTGACACAGTGTAGCAGAGTACAGTAGAGTTCAGTGCAGAGTTAGTGTGACAGTGTAGCAGAGTACAGTAGAGTTCAGTGCAGAGTTAGTGTGACAGTGTGTAGCAGAGTACAGTAGAGTTCAGTACAGAGTTAGTGTGACACAGTGTAGCAGAGTACAGTAGAGTTCAGTGCAGTTAGTGTGACAGTGTAGCAGAGTACAGTAGAGTTCAGTACAGAGTTAGTGTGACAGTGTAGCAGAGTACAGTAGAGTTCAGTGCAGAGTTAGTGTGACACAGTGTAGCAGAGTACAGTAGAGTTCAGTGCAGAGTTAGTGTGACACAGTGTAGCAGAGTACAGTAGAGTTCAGTACAGAGTTAGTGTGACACAGTGTAGCAGAGTACAGTAGAGTTCAGTACAGAGTTAGTGTGACAGTGTAGCAGAGTACAGTAGAGTTCAGTGCAGAGTTAGTGTGACAGTGTAGCAGAGTACAGTAGAGTTCAGTACAGAGTTAGTGTGACAGTGTAGCAGAGTACAGTAGAGTTCAGTACAGAGTTAGTGTGACACAGTGTAGCAGAGTACAGTAGAGTTCAGTACAGAGTTAGTGTGACACAGTGTAGCAGAGTACAGTAGAGTTCAGTACAGAGTTAGTGTGACAGTGTAGCAGAGTACAGTAGAGTTCAGTGCAGAGTTAGTGTGACACAGTGTAGCAGAGTACAGTAGAGTTCAGTGCAGAGTTAGTGTGACAGTGTAGCAGAGTACAGTAGAGTTCAGTACAGAGTTAGTGTGACAGTGTAGCAGAGTACAGTAGAGTTCAGTACAGAGTTAGTGTGACACAGTGTAGCAGAGTACAGTAGAGTTCAGTGCAGAGTTAGTGTGACACAGTGTAGCAGAGTACAGTAGAGTTCAGTGCAGAGTTAGTGTGACACAGTGTAGCAGAGTACAGTAGAGTTCAGTACAGAGTTAGTGTGACAGTGTAGCAGAGTACAGTAGAGTTCAGTACAGAGTTAGTGTGACACAGTGTAGCAGAGTACAGTAGAGTTCAGTACAGAGTTAGTGTGACACAGTGTAGCAGAGTACAGTAGAGTTCAGTACAGAGTTAGTGTGACAGTGTAGCAGAGTACAGTAGAGTTCAGTGCAGAGTTAGTGTGACACAGTGTAGCAGAGTACAGTAGAGTTCAGTGCAGAGTTAGTGTGACAGTGTAGCAGAGTACAGTAGAGTTCAGTACAGAGTTAGTGTGACACACTGTAGCAGAGTACAGTAGAGTTCAGTGCAGAGTTAGTGTGACACAGTGTAGCAGAGTACAGTAGAGTTCAGTACAGAGTTAGTGTGACACAGTGTAGCAGAGTACAGTAGAGTTCAGTGCAGAGTTAGTGTGACAGTGTAGCAGAGTACAGTAGAGTTCAGTACAGAGTTAGTGTGACAGTGTAGCAGAGTACAGTAGAGTTCAGTACAGAGTTAGTGTGACACAGTGTAGCAGAGTACAGTAGAGTTCAGTACAGAGTTAGTGTGACACAGTGTAGCAGAGTACAGTAGAGTTCAGTACAGAGTTAGTGTGACAGTGTGTAGCAGAGTACAGTAGAGTTCAGTACAGAGTTAGTGTGACAGTGTGTAGCAGAGTACAGTAGAGTTCAGTGCAGAGTTAGTGTGACACAGTGTAGCAGAGTACAGTAGAGTTCAGTACAGAGTTAGTGTGACACAGTGTAGCAGAGTACAGTAGAGTTCAGTACAGAGTTAGTGTGACAGTGTAGCAGAGTACAGTAGAGTTCAGTACAGAGTTAGTGTGACACAGTGTAGCAGAGTACAGTAGAGTTCAGTACAGAGTTAGTGTGACAGTGTGTAGCAGAGTACAGTAGAGTTCAGTACAGAGTTAGTGTGACAGTGTGTAGCAGAGTACAGTAGAGTTCAGTGCAGAGTTAAGCCCAATTTATGCTTCGTCTGCCGACACTTTTGAAATGGTCGCCGACAGAAATGAGGACTTGAATCGACACTTTCAAGTGTCTGCGAGCAGTGTCTGCTACCTGGTGAAATGTCTAGTGTCGCTGACTACGTCACATAATGTCGCGCAAGTCTGATTGGCTATATAGACGGGCACGCGCGACTTCCTTGTTTTAGTTTTCGCTGAAATGAAATTAATGAGCGTGTCCCCGGTATTTTTATCAGCCTGTCCTTGATGTATGACTTCGTGAAAATCACAAAGAACACCGTGACCAACTTCCCAGAGAGAGAGGAAGTGATTGTGTGGTTGTGTGTCGTTATATATGGCGACGTGGGTTCACTGACAGCATTCCCTCTCTTGGCTGTCTGCACTAGTTCTCTGCCTCCCTCTGTCTCTAGTGTCACGTGACCATTGCGCCGTGGAGAGAAGCATAAATGCAGCAACATGAGCGACACTTTATTTTTCGTCTGCGACCATGTGCTGAGCGACACTTTCTAATAAGTATAAATTAAGCTTTAGTGTGACACAGTGTAGCAGAGTACAGTAGAGTTCAGTGCAGAGTTAGTGTGACACAGTGTAGCAGAGTACAGTAGAGTTCAGTACAGAGTTAGTGTGACACAGTGTAGCAGAGTACAGTAGAGTTCAGTACAGAGTTAGTGTGACAGTGTGTAGCAGAGTACAGTAGAGTTCAGTGCAGAGTTAGTGTGACACAGTGTAGCAGAGTACAGTAGAGTTCAGTGCAGAGTTAGGGTCCTTGCACATAGAGTCCGTTTTTTCGTCCGAAATTGACGCACGAAAAAAATAAAAATACGACCTCATTTGTGTCAATCATCATTGACACACCGAGTCCGACAATTACGTCCGTCATTTAAGTTTTCGGACGAGGTTCGATTTTCTGCGTTTTTCCGCATCCATGAAATCGTTTTGACAGGTGTTTGACCACCCAGAGCCGCCGTAGTGTTGCTATTCACAATGAAAAATGGCGTCTGAGAAGTTAATTCAGTTCGTCTCCCAGCACAAAGCATTTTATGGCAAAGCAGGAATACAGAGATTCGGAATTAAAAGACAGAATGTGCCGGGTGATTGCAGACCAGCTTGGAATGCGGGACGCGGTGTGTGTGTGTGTGTGTGTGTGTGTGTGTGTGTGTGTGTGTGTGTGTGTGTGTGTG
This sequence comes from Poromitra crassiceps, assembly GCF_964638095.1. NCBI lineage: Eukaryota > Metazoa > Chordata > Actinopteri > Beryciformes > Melamphaidae > Poromitra > Poromitra crassiceps. The sequence goes on from NC_139646.1 coordinate 21,152,547, forward strand.
TGTGTGTGTGTGTGTGTATGGGGAAGGGGGGGGGGAGGAGAGAGACAGAGAGCCACACAGACACACTGCCAGTTGTGGATCAATAGGATCGCGGTAGTTTTCTTTTCGTTGCGAATCTTCGCAACGAATATTGGATAATTAACGCATCGGACTCAGTGGGCAAGGTATCTGTG
>NC_139646.1:21160219-21207719 GCF_964638095.1 Poromitra crassiceps
TAAGCAAAACACTGATACTACAGAGTATCACTCCCCTCACCAAATGGACAGACTGCATTAACTAGACACATGAGCTTTGCTCCCCACACTACATAAATAGGGCTATAAAAAGGTAGGCAAGTGTGTGTATGTGTGCGTGTGCATACGTGCATGCATGCGTGTGTGTGTGTGTGTGTGTGTGTGTGTGTGTGTGTGTGTGTGCGTGTGCGCGCAGACCTGATCCCCGTGTAATCTATCCAGTGATGTCATTCCCGGTGCAGCCACTACAATCTGTTACATAACCTTGTATCAGGCTTAGCGTAGCGCCTGGGGTTCAGGGGGTTCACTCCGTCAAGCCCAGCCCAGCCCGGGGCCATCAAGCAAGAAGAAACAATGCCACTGACATCCACAAGGCCACCACAACACTGTCCCAACAACACTGTCCCCCCTGTCCCCAACGGGGCTGCAGCTGGTTGAAGCCATCAGATCATTCAGTGGAGCGGTTATCTTTTGATGATGCTAAATGAATGCGCGCTCACTCACAGTCAGTCACCGCCCAGGATATTTACCCAACGCTTTTCAAAGAGCTAGCAGGGTGTGCAGGGTGGCAGCACTTCTACTTAATGGCCACATTCAGCCCCCAAAATGGCTGTAGTCAGCTCAGTATGAGCATAGCCCCGCGCGCAGGACAGCACACAGCGCAGCACGGCACGGCACAGCACAGCACAGCACAGCACGGCACACCTCCCCGGCCCCCGACTGTTCTGAGCTCAGAGGGAAAGGCTTTTGATAGGCTTGTGACTGGCAGCTCATGTAAACACTGCAGCAGCTAGTGAGCTATAGTGGAGACTGGGAGAGTTGAACGCCTGCCAAAAGCTGCAACGCCAAGTTTGGCCCTATAGCACTCTGTGTGTGTGTGTGTGTGTGTGTGTGTGTGTGTGTGCATGTGTGTGTGTGTGAGAAAGAGAGGGGGAGAGAGGGAGGGAGAGTGAGTGTACGTCTGTGTGTGTGTGTGTGTGTGTGTGTGTGTGTGTGCGTGTGTGTGTGTGTGTGTGTGTGAGTGCATACAGTATGTGAGCACATGTGTGTCTGTGTTTAACCCATTTACGTAACAGACGGGGTCCTTGAGTTCAGGCAAATTTAAAGAGTGAGCGAGCGAGCAAGCAAGAAAGGCACAGAGGAAGAGAGAGAGAGAAGTGGAGGAAGGAGCTATACGAGGAGGGAGGAGGGGGGAGGGAGGAGGAGGGAGGGAGGAGGGGGGAGGGAGGAGGAGGGAGGGAGGAGGGAGGAAGGAGGGGGGAGGGAGGGAGGAGGGAGGAGGGGGGAGGGAGGAGGGGGGAGGGAGGAGGGAGGGAGGAGGGGGGAGGGAGGAGGGAGGAGGAGGGGGAGGGAGGAGGGGGGGAAGGAGGAGGGAGGAGGAGGGGGGAGGGAGGAGGGGGGAGGGAGGAGGGAGGAGGGGGGAGGGAGGAGGGAGGAGGAGGGAGGGAGGAGGGAGGAGGGAGGAGGGGGGAGGGAGGAGGGGGGCAGGCAAGGAAGTCCTGCCAACAAAAAGGGATGAGGTGGGTCGAGAACCGTGAAGAAAGACAGAGCAAGGCAGGAAGAAAAATGTTTAAAAAAAATAAAGAAAGAAAGAGAGCAGTATAGAGAGACTTTAAGGTGGATAAAAGAGAAACAAATAGGAAGAAAAAGGCGTATTTTTTCTTCTTTAACGGTCGGTCTCCCTCGCACAGAGAGACAGGCACCTGACAAAGGCATGAGTCTGACAGAGCGAGCAGAGAGACCGGCTCAACAGACTTCTGGAGGCCAGACACTGGGCTGCCTGGACCACACTCTGCTGAGAGACCCTGACAGAGAGGAGGGGAGAGAGACACAGACAGAGGGAGAGAGAGAGAGACATGGGGGAGGAAAGGCAGAGAGAGAGAGAAGAGACAACAAGCATGAAAGTGCCTGGGAGACAGAGAGAGATAGAGAGAAAAGAGAGAGAAGCATGGAGGCTTGTTTCTGGTGGGACTCCAAGAGGCAGCATCTGTTTGGCTGGGGCTCAGAAAAGTCTAGTGTTTCACCCTGGAGCGCCCGGGGGAACGCTATTCCAGGCTGCATGGACTTCTATGAAAAACAGCTTTATGTGGAAACGGGGAGATGGAGGGAACCGGAGAAAGAGAGGCAAAGGGGGAAGGAAGGAGAGAGGGAGAGAGAGGAAGGAAGGAGAGAGGGAGAGAGAGAGAGGGAGAGATAGGAAGGAGAGAGGGAGGGAAGAGAGAGGGAAGAAAGAGAGAGAGAGGGAGATATAGGAAGGAGAGAGGGAGGGAAGAGAGAGGGAAGAAAGAGAGAGAGAGGGAGAGATAGGAAGGAAGGAGAGAGGGAAGAAAGAGAGAGAGAGGGAGAGATAGGAAGGAGAGAGGGAGGGAAGAGAGACATAGGAAGGAGATAGGGAGGGAAGGAGGAAGAAGAGGAGAGTGACATGAGGGTGGAGATAAAGTGACAGGATGGAGGCTGAGTGAGAAGAAGATGGAGGACCAGGTGAGATAAAGTGACAGGATGGAGGCTGAATGAGAGGAAGATGGACCATGTGAGATAAAGTGACAGGATGGAGGTTGAGTGAGAGGAAGATGGAGGACCATGTGAGATAAAGTGACAGGATGGAGGCTGAGTGAGAGGAAGATGGACCATGTGAGATAAGGTGACAGGATGGAGGCTGAGTGAGAGGAAGATGTTTGAGATGTAGAAAAGGAGAAAATGGGGAAATGAGAGCCTTCGTCTGTCACTTTCACCTGTTCCCAATCCTTATTCAAGTCCCCCCAGTTAAAACTCTAAACAAACAAAAAAGCGGGGGGAGGGGGGTGTAATGAGACAACCGCAACAAATACACACATGCGTGTGCGCGCGCACACACACACACACACACACACACACACACACACACACACTTCTGGCCCCTCCTCGGCATCTGGGCTAGGCCAGCTGTGTTGTGGCTGTGAGCCGTGGGCCTCCTCACCTGTCAGTCAGACGGCTGAAGCCCCCCCTCCCCGAGGGAAAACAAACAGCTGGCACACAGGTGCACTACCTCCACCTACCACCAGCTGTGCTGTGTGTGACTGTGTGCCTTGTTCTTTGCCTATTCCTTCATCTCTGAGAGTGTCTACTGTACAACTCAGACAGACAGACACACATCACAGCAACATCCAAGATGGCTTCCTCTGAGAGACAGACGTACAGTGAGGGGAGGGGGGGGGGGGGGGGTTTGCAAAAGACACGTGGACTGAACCAACCATCCTGCTGCTGCAGAAACCCAGCAACGCAAATATGATGTACGACGTGCTATTGTGTGTGTGTGAGTGTGAGTGTGAGTGTGTGTGTGTGTGTGTGTTAAGGGGGGAGGATTGTGGTCCTTAAAAGCAGGCCCAGGGCCTAATCAAAAGCAGAGGCACTTTCCCCTGGAAAAACAATGAGGGAAAGCAAAGTTTACATGAGCTAATTGACGGAGAGAGGGAGGGAGGGAGGGGAGGAAGGAGAGATGGATGGATGAGCGGGGGAAGTTGGAAAGAAGACAAATAAACATACAGGGGAGTTACAGCATGGGGGGGGAGAGAGAGGGAGAGAGAGAGAGAGGGAGAGAGAGAGAGAGATGGGCGTCAGTGTGACGGAATGATATAATGAAAATGTGCTTTTCATTTCTTGATACCTCAGCACCACCCTCATCTCTCTCTCTCTCTCTCTCTCTAACCCGTCTTACTGTTTCCTTTCCTCTACTTTTCCCTCTCTCTGTCTCCCCTCTTCCATTCAAAGCAGCAGGACTCTCTCTCATTGTCTCATGGTGCATTTCACAGCTGGACACTATTAGACTATTGGAGACTAATGCCTATTTAAGTTGGACTGTAAAATTCATATTCAATGCCTACTTAACACTCCTATTCGTGTATATATTGGACTGCACTTGCAAAGTTGTGATTTTGTCTTTTAGATATTTTCCTATTTTCCTTTTATCTCTAAATATTAATATGACTGCTGACAAATTCTTCGTATGTAATCTTGCCTATTGTGGCAATAAGACTGATTCTCATTCTGATTCTGACACAGGAGTCAATTGGGCCAATTGGTCATTCAATTGGGTTGGGCATGTGTGAGGGCGAGAGAAGAGAGAGAGAGAGAGAGAGAGAGAGAGAGAGAGAGAGAGAGAGAGGGGGGGGCGGGGGGAGATTTAATATGCAGTTTATTTCATTGTATTTTACTTGATTCCCATCTCATTAATGTTTGAATCTATGCTTTGGCTGCAGATGAATGGAATGTTGATAAAGCTCATTGGGTTGTATTGAGTTGAAAGGGGGGGGGGGAATGCAAAAAGCAAGAAGAGAAGGGGCAAACAAATGAGACTGAGGAAAAGATAATGTGCTGTATGTACTTAGACACTTGTGATTGTTACTGCCCCCCCCCCCCCCCCCCCTAACTCCCAGTAGAACCTGCTGGAGCCCATAAGTACTCTCCCTGTACTCAGGCTGTGGAGAGGGCTTCACTGTCCGGCCTGGACTGATGTGAAGCGAAGAGGCTCCCACAAACAACCACCAAACCCCCAGATAAAGACAGAGCCCAGAGAGAGAGAGAGAGAGAGAGAGAGAGATGCCTCAAAGGTTAGAAATAGACAGAACAGGAAACTAGGCGTTTCTACCTTCAAAATAAAAGCAGTAACTTATACCTGGGTAAATAAAAATCAGGGCCGTCGACTACGTGTTAAAATTGACTTTTACTTATCCGTGTTCTGTCTTCTGTGTATTTCGGATAAAAAACATTGCAACATCCATCAATAAGGCTATTTGTTTATTTAATTACCATTATTGTGAAGGTTCTAACCAGAAGTTTCAATGTTATTCTGGCTCACTCGACGCTCCTCTGAGTTTTTTTTGCGGCTTCAGTCTGCACACAAATCGTGATCACAAACGCTGTGTATTAACGCAAAATCAAAGGTGAGAACAGTTGGCCATTTTATGCAGAGACCGTTGTCGTCTAAACATGGCCTAAATGAATGCCTGCAAAACGGTTGACAGTTTTTGGATATAGAACTGATTTTGTCATGATACAAATGGCTGGTTGAAAAATCGGCGGAGTGTTCCTTTAAAGAGAGGCACTCAATCCCCAGCTACTCCACTGGGGCTGCTTTCGCTATTTAGTAGGACAAGACACTGGTTGTACTGGGCAGCTCCCAGGTGAGAGTGTGCATGCGTATAGTATCTATTCCTCCAGGCCATTGGTGTAAATAAAAAGGCGTAATGGGCCTGAGCTCCCTGGGGGTGAATAGGAGTTAGGAGCAGCACATACCACAGTAACAGATACAGTGCTGTGCATCACCTCTGAGACGGGGCGCTCTATAACAAACACATCATCCGTCTTCTCCGCTGCGCTCTGCTGTCTTGCTTCTGAAGTGTCTCTCCCGGGCGAGGCTTTCTGGACAAAACTGTAAATATCCCCGCTAAGTGACTAGCTTGAGCTTAGCGGTGCATTAGCGTTATCTGCGGGCAGCGCGGCTCTCCAGCCCGATTTATAGATTTATGGCCGCGCGGCCCCTCGCCCGCTGCGAGGCCGGGGGGGGGGGGGGGGGGGCATGATGCAGACGGCGATAAGGAAGGGTTTCACAAGAGCGCTTGTCGAGGTTTAAAGATGGACGCAGACGGTATCTAACATCATTATGTCTTTTCACTCATCCCTCAATACCCACATCAAACAGTTCAGAGACAAGTAGGCTCCATTTATTTTTTGTCTAGTAGGCAATATTTCTGTTTTGATAGTGTAGTGTCTTCTTCCATGATTTAACCTCGTCTTATTTCAAAACAAGGCTTTGAATTCAGACCAGGGTAAAGGAAGGAAGGAACTCTTCTTAGAGAGTTAGAGAGTAGACGAGATGTCCTCCTTCGTGTTATCATGGTCATCTTAAAACAAGATGGCGGTTGCCGAAACATCCCCTGGCAGCCATAACTTTTTCTGACCAACTCAATGAGGTGGATCTGAATTGGCGTAGTCAGATTCTATCCACTCCACATGTGTATTAGTTTGTTTATACTGTATTCCATGGCAATGGCTGGGAGAAACTGTCTCAAGCTAACGCACCTTGACCTCCCATGCTCATCACTGCAGCTGCAAGTACACACTACAGCAGCACACAGTACGTGGACTGCCTGTACACACTGTACACACAGCTTATTTTATCTACCTCATTTTATTTAATTACTGGGTGGACAGGTAGTGTATCTTTTGGATGTGTAGCACCATGTGTGTGTGTGTGTGTGTGTGTGTGTGTGTGTGTGTGTGTGTGTGTGTGTGTAGTGTATCTTTTGGATGTGTAGCACTGTGTGTGTGTGTGTGTGTGTGTGTGTGTGTGTGTGTGTGTGTGTGTGTGTGCGTGCGTGTGTGTGTGTGTGCGTGTGTGTGTGTAGTGTATCTTTTGGATGTATAGCACTGTGTGTGTGTGTGTGTGTGTGTGTGCGTGCGTGCGTGTGTGTGTGTGCGTGCGTGTGTGTGTGTAGTGTATCTTTTGGATGTGTAGCACTGTGTGTGTGTGCGTGTGTAGTGTATCTTTTGGATGTGTAGCACTGTGTGTGTGTGTGTGTGTGTAGTGTATCTTTTGGATGTGTAGCACTGTGTGTGTGTGTGTGTGTGTGTGTGTGTGTGTGTGTGTGTGTGTGTGTGTGTGTGTGTGTGTGCGTGTGTGCGTGTGTGTGTGTGTGCGTGTGCGGAGACTGATTTGATTTGAATCACAGATTGCCACATGACGTGTGTGTGTGGATATACTGTAGATATGCATCAGAGAGAAGGAGGGGAGACACAGGCACCGGCCCAGCAGCCATATGGGCCATAGCATAAATGAGTTGGCTCTTTTAATGAGTGTTTCTGAATTAATGTTGGCGTCTGCACACATCAACACTCTCTGGCTCTCCCCGCCCCGCTCTGCCATGAGACAGCCATGTGATTTCACTTATCTCGCGGCCTTGGTCTGAGACTGGGGATAGTGACGGACTAATGATCCCCCTTTCCTGCAATTATCCTCCTCTCCCCGGCCTTCTTTCTCTCTCTCTCTCTCTAACTCTCTCTCTCCCTCTCTCTCCCTCTCTTAATTTCTCTCTTTCCCACTCAATCTCTTCTCGGCTTTGTCTGTTCCTCTCCTCTTCTCACTTGCTTTTCTTTCTTTTTTCTGCAGCGTAAGCAGAGTTCATTTGTCGGTTTCGGATTCGCAATTTTTTTACGAGCTCATTTCTCCTTATCTCATACGCATACGGTTAGACAGGCTTATTTCTTTCCCCGGTCTTAAGTTTTAAGAATAGGCACAATTTATGATATCCAAACTCAATGTTTCCCCTTTGTGTATATCAAACCCCTTCACCCCCCCCCCCCGCTCTCTGTCAGCCTATAGGGGGAAGCCGGGCAGGCTGAGGGAATCAGAGTATGTGTGTCCGATGGGCTATATAGCTCTGTTACCTCTTATACAGCCCTGCACATGTGTGTGTGCTGTACGGCACAGAGTTTTACCTCCTGCTAAACTAACTACTCTACATACAGAACGCCAAGGAGAGAGTGTGAGTGAGAGAAAGAAAGAAAGAAAGAAAGAAAGAAAGAAAGAAAGAAAGAAAGAAAGAAAGAAAGAAAGAAAGAAAGTAAGAAAGAAAGAAAGAAAGAAAAAGAAAATGCTCTTAAGTGGATAAGTGTTTTCCCTAAATCAACTGGCGGCACCACTGATCACAGCACGGTGTATGTGAGTGAGAATGGGGCCTTGATATAAGGGGGGATCACGCCTTGTGCTGCCTGTGACTGGTTACGACTGGTTTCAATATTACAATCAAGTTGAGGGGAGGAGGACCACAATGAAGTCAACAACATGCTGATGGCCTGTGACAGACAGCCTCGTTAACGGAGGTGGTGATGTCATCCACTCGGGGGCTTTGTGGCTAAACTACTGACGCCCCTCGCTGATTGGCTCTCCCGCGGGAGCCAGCAGGCGGAGAAAGACGAGGAGGAGGAAGGAGGAAGGAGATACGCTTGATGTCAAATAAAAAAAGCTCACGGCATGGCATGTATGTGCGCGAGAGGTCGAACATCAGCCAATATGTATTGGCACACACACACACACACACACACACACACACACACACACACACGCATGCAGTACTGTACTCTCTCTCTCTCTCTCTCTCTCTATCAAAGTGCGTGATCAATAGAGAGCCAGAAAATGACCAAAATATGAATGGTGGGGAACGCAGCGATACGCTACCTTCTTTGATCCCGTTTGAATTGTGCCACGGGAATAGACACGTCATGTTTGTCAATGTGAAAGATAACTGCAAGTCGAGAAAGTCACAGTTTGTGGTAAAACTGTGGCTATAACTATAAGTTATGAATCAGAAAGACTGCCAGTCACGTGACGTCTCTCCCGCCAGTCCACTGTTGTTGATGGTGTGACGTATAATGTGGGACACGAGATGTAGTTGATTGACAAAACTAAAACCTTACATTTCAGTTTGAGGACTTTCTTGACGTGCATAGTGATCTTTTAAAATGACAAAATTTAACATTCAAACGGGATCAAAAAAGCACCGTCTCTCGCTGTTCACCACCATTCTCATATTCCTTTCCTTCAGACGCTGGTGCCCAGAGAAAGGCAGGAAGTGATGTTCACTTTGGCTCTCTATAAGCCCGTGTCAAACTGTTTAGCTGAGGCTGGCTGGTGCTCAATGCTAAGTCAATGCTAAGTCAATGCTAGCCAGAGATCGGACAGATCAGCGTGGGGCATACTGTAAGGCCCAGTAAGGCTTTACTGGTAGCTTTGGCTTGAGCGAACTCCTGCAGATCCTCCTGCTCTGGCTCCTTAGTGATTATTGGAGCTTATTGACAGATGCTCAGTGAATCAGGGCTATCAGGGATTGTTTAGAGAGGATTGCTGATGGAGTTAGGGGTATAGGGACAGCAGTGATGATGAGGGCCAAGTTCATCATTATTGGGCTAGAAAGAGCAGGGAGAGAGGTCAGAGTTTTTAGGGTGAGAGAGGAGAGAGAGGAGAGAGAGGGATAGAAAGAGCAGGGAGAGAGGTCAGAGTTTTTAGGGTGAGAGAGGAGAGAGAGGAGAGAGAGGGATAGAAAGAGCAGGGAGAGAGGTCAGAGTTTTTAGGGTGAGGGGTGAGAGAGGTGAGAGAGGGATAGAAAGAGCAGGGAGAGAGGTCAGAGTTTTAGGGTGAGGGGTGAGAGAGGAGAGAGAGGGGGTGAGAGAAGGATAGAAAGAGCCGGGAGAGAGGTCAGAGTTTTAGGGTGAGAGAGGAGAGAGAGGGATAGAAAGAGCAGGGAGAGAGGTCAGAGTTTTTAGGGTGAGAGAGGAGAGAGGGGGTGAGAGAGGGATAGAAAGAGCAGGGAGAGAGGTCAGAGTTTTTAGGGTGAGAGAGGAGAGAGGGGGTGAGAGAGGGATAGAAAGAGCAGGGAGAGAGGTCAGAGTTTTTAGGGTGAGAGAGGAGAGAGGGGGTGAGAGAGGGATAGAAAGAGCAGGGAGAGCGGTCAGAGTTTTTAGGGTGAGAGGAGAGAGAGGGGGTCAGAGAGGGATAGAAAGAGCAGGGAGAGAGGTCAGAGTTTTAGGGTGAGGGGTGAGAGAGGAGAGAGGGGGTGAGAGAGGGATAGAAAGAGCCGGGAGAGAGGTCAGAGTTTTTAGGGTGAGAGGAGAGAGAGGGGGTCAGAGAGGGATAGAAAGAGCAGGGAGAGAGGTCAGAGTTTTTAGGGTGAGAGGAGAGAGAGGGGGTCAGAGAGGGATAGAAAGAGCAGGGAGAGAGGTCAGAGTTTTTAGGGTGAGAGAGGAGAGAGAGGGGGTGAGAGAGGGATAGAAAGAGCAGGGAGAGCGGTCAGAGTTTTTAGGGTGAGAGGAGAGAGAGGGGGTCAGAGAGGGATAGAAAGAGCAGGGAGAGAGGTCAGAGTTTTAGGGTGAGGGGTGAGAGAGGAGAGAGGGGGTGAGAGAGGGATAGAAAGAGCCGGGAGAGAGGTCAGAGTTTTTAGGGTGAGAGGAGAGAGAGGGGGTCAGAGAGGGATAGAAAGAGCAGGGAGAGAGGTCAGAGTTTTTAGGGTGAGAGGAGAGAGAGGGGGTCAGAGAGGGATAGAAAGAGCAGGGAGAGAGGTCAGAGTTTTTAGGGTGAGAGAGGAGAGAGAGGGGGTGAGAGAGGGATAGAAAGAGCAGGGAGAGAGGTCAGAGTTTATAGGGTGAGAGGAGAGAGAGGGGGTGAGAGAGGGATAGAAAGAGCAGGGAGAGAGGTCAGTGTTTAGGGTGAGGGGGAAAGTCCAAAGCGCTTTACAATATGCCTGCATTCACCTATTAATGCACACTTTCATACAGCGATGGCCGCAAGCTACAACACGCAGGGTACTGGCGCAGCCGTAGGAAGCAATTTATTCTGGGGTTCAGTATCTTGCCCAAGGACACTTCGACATGCGGACTGGAGGAGCGGGGGATTGAACCAGTGACCTCCAAAGTGATTAGTGGACAATCCGCTCTACCTCCTCCAGAGCAACAGCTGCCGCTAGCTGTGTGCGCTTTGCCTGCAGCTTTTATTTCTGTTTCGACGATGACGATGACGATGATGATGATGATGTTGCTTTCTTGGCTATCCACCTTATGTCTAGCTGCCATGATGCCTGATGGGTGCTTCTTCCGCTTCCGGTGTCATTTTTACACTGTTTTAACTTGACAAAAAAAACGTCTATGAGGATTTTACAGCAGAGCCATTCTGCTCTACAGCCGTGTCGTTCGGGTGCTGGGATAACGTAATGCATTGTGGGTAGTCGGCTACTGTGGCTAATGCTAACGGCTAGCGTAATAGTTAATTTACATAGCAGTAAAATGCCAATGAATGACCAAATTGATTTAACTTTTAACCATTTCGAGTAACACTGTTTCCATACGGACCCATACGTTTCCATACGTTGGTTAGTTGTTTATAACGTGACTATATTTATAACTTTTATAAAGGACTCCAGCTTCCGGTTTATAATTCGGGTCTGCAGCCGAGTACAAAGGCTGCAGAAGAAGCCTGCATGACTCAGTGTTGCAAGCTGCAACAATGAGTGCGTTTACATGCAGACAATAAACAGTTTATTAGCGGATTTCTGGAGTTACCTGATTATTCAAATGGTCATGTAAACAGCATAAACCGATAAGCTTTATCCGTTTATGGCCGTTATCGGGTTATGAATAAACCGATAAACATACCTAGGTTTTTGGCCAATAACCTGTCTTTTGAGTGCATGTATACAGCGTATCAGGTTTCTTGTGGGTTTATATCTGCGCATGTACAAGTTGCATGTAAAAGTTGAATTACCGCCGCCTTCTGGAGAGAAATCCGACTAATTGACTGAATCATGTAAACCCGGGTTTTTCCTATTGTCGGATTATTAAAGTGCATGTAAACGCAGAAATCAGATTATTGCCATAAACTGATTACTCACAGTTATCAGTTTATTGGTGTGCATGTAAACGCACTCATTGAGTCACGTTAAACCGGACCTTGTTCCCACAATTATTTTTTACAGTGGGGCATTCAAAAATAAGGTGGATAGAGACTCTTGTTGCCAGTGTGGCAAGTTGCTACAATAAAGGGTGAGATACAGTATGAATGTTTACATGTGTATGTCTGGCTACATACTGTAAATGGCTACATACTGTAAATGGCTACATACTGTAAAAGGCTACATACTGTAAAAGGTTACATACTGTAAAAGGCTACATAAAGGACGTTTCCTCTATTGTACATACATACCCCCCCCCCCCCCCGGAGAGCCTATAGGGTCAGTGAATGAGTGTCTCTCGCAGCAGAACGAGCCTATCAAGCATAAGGTAGAGTGACTGCCTCAGATTAGAGTCTCCTCCGGCTTTTCAAACAGCACTGACAGACGCATACCCCTCCACACTCCCGTTTGTCAGAGATCTATTCCTGCACTTAAAACATTCTCTCTCACACGCACGCGCACACACACACGCATGCACACGCGCGCACGCACACACACACACACACACACACACACGCGCGCGCGCGCGCGCACACACACATGCACACACACTCCCTCCACTCACTCACTCAAACGGCTTATGCTACCTTTGTCACCTCCCACACACACTGGTTATCTCCAAGGACACAAAACCCACAAGATCCCCTACCCAATTTCCACGCATGCAGCCTAAATGGAGCTGTAAGCAGGCATTAAGCCCGACGGGGAGAGAGAGAACAGGGGAGGGGGAAATACCAACGCCGGAGAAAAGGAAAGGAGGAGAGGGAGGGAGGGAGGGAAGAAGGAGGTGGATTTTTATTTAACTCAGTGACTTTCATCTCCGCTTTACAACATACTTAGGAAGCCTTTTTCAGGAAGGTGTACACACTCGCTGTTTGGTACACGCACACAAACGCGCGCACGCACACACACTTGCAAATACTCTTGCACGCACACACACACACTTGTACACACCCCCGACACAGAAAAAGATACAATGAACCCTCTGTACTTTCTACACCGGGGGGACATATACCAAAAAAAAAAAGAAAAAAGGCGCTGCAATCCCTGCCAGATTGAAGAAGGTCTTGGTGGCTAGCCAAGGTATCTGAAATCATACTCCACAGCTCACAATACTTGATGTTACTTTTTTTAATCAGAGATTAGAGGTGATCTCCTTTCACTGTTAATGCTCCAACCCGTCTGATGGCTGTATCTGTGTAGTTGAGACTGGAAGCAGGCCAGCAGAGAGGAGGCATGGGCAGCGCCGGGCACCGGGCCAGCAGGAAAATATATAGCTGGATACTTCAGACATGGATACACACAAGTCTGACTCAAGCTGCCACTTGACCAATGTTTTCAAAAGCCATTATCTCAAGACTCGCAGTCTGAAAGGAGAGCTTGTGTATTTCCAGGTGAGTTATAACAGTCACCCTCCAAGTGATGTGGCTGTAGAGCGCCCTATACACTGTGTATGTCTGCCTGGGAAAAGAAGCATTCAAATCATCTTGCATGGTTTCAAGTCTTCATTTCAATATCACTTTTAAATACGTGAACGTTTACACTAAACAGCCTGACTCAAACCATCCGCTGAGTAGACTTTATGACATCAATCAAGCTTAAGTCCCCCCCCCTTCCATAAATACTCAAAATATGCATCTATGACGGCAACAGATCTGTGAGAAGGATATCGCCTGAAAACATTGTAGGGGGCAGCAGAGAGCAAGCTCTACCTTTACAGACAGAGGGACACGCACAAAGAAAAGACACATTCTAATGTTTCTGACTCTCTCTTTCTCACACACGTCCTTTGAACAGCCTTGCTCCAGAACTCCCACACATTTAGTCAAACCCTTGTTTGATCAAGGACAGAAAATGCAGTCTCTCTCTCTCTCCCTCCCATTGGTGTGTGTGTGTGTGTGTGTGTGTGTGCGTGTGTGTGTGTGTGTCTCTCTCTCTCTCTCTCTCTCCCATTGGTGTGTGTGTGTGTATGTGTGTGTGTGTGTGTGTGTGTGTGTGTCTCTCTCTCTCCCATTGGTGTGTGTGTGTGTGTGTGTGTGTGTGCGTGTGTGTGTGTGTGTGTGTGTGTCTCTCTCTCTCTCTCTCCCATTGGTGTGTGTGTGTGTATGTGTGTGTGTGTGTGTGTGTGTCTCTCTCTCTCTCCCATTGGTGTGTGTGTGTGTGTGTGTGTGTCTCTCTCTCTCTCTCTCTCCCATTGGTGTGTGTCTCTCGATCTGTGTGCCTGCAGCTGTGTTGGATGGCCCTTGGTGTCAGTGTCATGTCTGCTCCTCTCTCAGACTAGTCTGGTGTTTATAAAAGCCTGCTCTCCCCCTCTCTGGATCTGTCTCCTTCTATCTGCTCTCTCCCTCTCCGTCTCTGTCTGTCTCTGGGAGCAGCCAAGACACACAGAGAAAACAGTAGGATGTTCAAACATGGCTACCTGACCTGACTCTGACAGCACCAGGATAAACAACCACAGTCAACTACATCTGAGGAATCCACTGGAACAAACTCCCGACACTCGACTGGCCAACTGGGTGTTTGATACAGTACGCTGTAACGAGCTCTCTGACTGGCTCACCGTCTTATCTGGCTGCATGTCACTGTAAGACAGAGGCTTATCAGTGGCCAGGACAGTAGTCTGACCGTTCCCAGAATTCCCATAATGGGAATGTCTCAACTAAATTAAGACTTCTTGCTAGCCTGGGAAAAGGTCGGCCAGCACTAGTAGCACTGACCAAATTAAGTGACTCAATTTGAGTAGATAAGCTGAGACGGCCCATCCTGCGTTGACTTCTCCTCACATTAGCCCGCGGCTAACAGTGGGCTGTCTGTGTGTCGGCTGCCCTTAGCCTGACCCAGTCAGTCACCCAGAGGAAGGGCTGATTGTGGGCCTGTTGTAGTAGTACTAGGAGCCCACCTGCTCTGACTCAATAGGAGGCCTCACACACTAGCTAGCTCGCTAGAGTCAACAGAATCCTAATCACCCACACACACACACACACACACACAAAGACACGCTTGCACGGACAAAGACGCATGTCCACGCGCCGCGGACACGTATGTGGGGCGCGCGCACACAAAGACACAGATGCAAACATGCACATATAGAGCAGCCTCTCTCACTGAGGCTTTCATCCAGCAGGGAGAGATTAGAAAGGAAGGAGGGAGCGCGGTGATAAAGGCCCAGACAGTGGTGGGGGGGTGAACTGGGGGGGGGGGGAGTGCTGTGCTTCCTGGAGAGACGGGCAGGAAGGATATGGAGGTGGGGGGGGCACACAGGCGCGGGGCGGGGGGGGAGGTTGTGTCCTTACAGGGGCTCTGTACATGCTTCTGGCACAGAGATGGGGACAACGAACACACTACTAGCTGGACGATGCCAGTGTTGCCAGATTGGGCGGTTTTCCGGAAATTGGGCTGTTTTGAGTTACATTGTATTTTGCTAGTACAATAACTGACAGGACATAAGCTATAGGTCCTGAATTGTTCCCTAGCAACACAAGTCCATGAAAACCGTCTACACACAGATACCATTGAGGCTGAAATGCATGGGAAATGGGCGGAGCCTTTTTTGTGTGTGTGTGTTCTTTAACCGCTACTACACAGACTCCATCGTGCGTGCCGGCCGCACTTTTCTGAGGACATGTCAAGCCTAGGCAATATAATGATAATGCAGGTGCTTACACAGGGTTTGGAAGTGCACGCTATTAAAGGATGGGTTTTCCGTGGGGAATATGAATATATATTAAATCTCACGCCCCTAAGGTTTTCGAATCCGTTGAAATTTTTGAAATTGGATATTCACTGCCAGAGATATCAAGCATCTCTCACATATTTTTTGGGCCAGCCGACGCGTTTCGCGTCATCTGGCCTAAGTCCGCCTTGCGGAAGTCGTGCACCTATGAACTACAACTGTTGTTGGCCATGGTCCCGCCTCTAGAGGTCCTCCACGCCCCTTCAGAGGCCTTGACCAAAACAAAAACGCAGCCATCTTGTCAACCGCCTAGCCTGCTGTAGCTAATATTAGCTTCCCATAGTTCCTTGCAAAGAGACCATTATCTCGGGAACGGAAGCACTAATCAACACGGGACTGGCGGCATTGGAAAGCTCGTCAAATTTTACATCTAGTAGTAGGTGGGTTGAAGTAACGAAATCAACGCTGAGCAATGTACCCGTTTTTACACATTTTTACAGAAAATAGTTACAACATCAGATGCGCGTAACTCCTACGAAAATGCCTTAAAATGCATGAAAAAAATTTTATGAAGACATCTCCCGACATATATACTACCGTTTACATTTGGTGCAATTTGGAGGCAATTTTATTTTCGATTTTTTTTTTCTTGTTCTTTGTATATTTCATTGTCGAAGCCTTCTTCTTCTTCTTCTTTGAGTTTTATGGCGGTTGGCAAACATATATGTGCATTACCGCCACCTACTGGAGTTTGATATCAGCCAAATGCCTGAGGGGTGGGCATAAAAACGAAGGCCACGCGAGCCCAGTGCATTGTGGGAAATGTAGTATTTCGAGTCCCCGCACCCGCACCTCCCCCCCACCACCCCCCCCCACACACAGAGTGGATTTCGGTTGATATCTCTGTGAGTAAACCTCCAATTTCAAAAATTTCAACGGATTCGAAAACCTTAGGGGCGTGAGATTTAATATATATTCATATTCCCCACGGAAAACCCATCCTTTAACTAGTACTGAATTAATTAAGTTGGCCATTTTAACCAGTGGTTCTCAAACGTTTCCACGTCAAGGAGCCCTAAACTGACACAACTTAGACCACGGCCCCATTTGATGAGATTTTGTCCCAGGATCCCCCATCTGATAAGATTTTAACATTGTAATGACCCTCCAACTCTCCTGGCCCTGTCTTGCAGGAGCATGGTGTTGGGGTCGTTAGGCTGATTGGGTGCACCTGGCTGGGCCTGGTGCTCTCATTGGGCTTAAGACCTTCAGACCATTCGGTCTCACTTCCTTCTCACCAATGCTCCATTTGTTCCGTTTGTTTAATGTAGTTTGTGTTGTCTAGTTATTTTCTCTTAGTGTTATTGCTCATTAATCAATTATTGTTTTAACTTTTACTTTGGTGTATGACTCCCCTTATTGGTTACTTCCTTGAGCCGGGTTGTAACATATGAGGAGAGTCATACACCAAAGTCAAATTTAAAACTAAATGTGATCAATAAAAACTTTTGACTTATGATTGGAATGCTAGTGAAAATAAATGATTGCGCTTTTTGCTGGAGACCCCCTGGAACCCCCTCAAGGACCCCTGGCGGTCCCCGGACCCCACTTTGAGAACCACTGGTTTCAACTACAGGATCATGGATACACATTGATTTGATTGATTGATTTGAATGTGTACTAAAAACACCCACAAGGTTGTTCTGCTGTGTCGCATAATGCCTCTGGTACAACGAGATATTAATTTTAATCCATTTTAAACAGATTGTAATCATTTTTACACAGTTTGAGGGCCATAGCCGCACATAAGAGAGAAAAATATAGACCAGCCACGCAAAAATTGAGAGGAGGCGCGTGATGCCTCCGCGGTTTGCGTAGCAGCTTCAGTTGATTATAGGTCAGTGGACGTGCTCTGCTCTGCTGGGGGCGCTCTGCTCTGCTGCGGGCGCTCTGCTCTGCTGCGAGCGCTCTGCTCTGCTGCGGGCGCTTTGCTCTGCTGCAGACGCTCTGCTCTGCTGGGGGCGCTCTGCTCTGCTGGGGGCGCTCTGCTCTGCTGCGGGCGCTCTGCTCGGCTGCGGGCGCTTTGCTCTGCTGGGGGCGCTCTGCTCTGCTGGGGGCGCTCTGCTCTGCTGGGGGCGCTCTGCTCTGCTGCGGGCGCTCTGCTCGGCTGCGGGCGCTTTGCTCTGCTGGGGGCGCTCTGCTCTGCTGGGGGCGCTCTGCTCTGCTGCGGGCGCTCTGCTCTGCTGCGAGCGCTCTGCGACACACGTGTGGCGCCGCCTCCGTCTACCATGTATTTGGCCCGTTACACGTGTACTCACACTCAAACACATGTAAAGGCACACACGCACTTACCGTTACACATGTAGGCGCACACACATGCTTAAGCACGCGCGCACACACACACACACACACACACACACACACACACACACACACACACACACACACATCTTCTTCACATTTGATTGAGAATGGCAGCTTGAATGGCGGTCAGGTAATGGGCCACAGTATCCCTGCTGCAATTTCTATGGTGACAAAACCCTGGAGGACTGTCAGACTGTAAGCGGATCTCTCTCTTTCTCTGCTCTCTCTCCATCTCCCGCTCTCTCTCTCCCTCTCTCCATCTCCCTCTCTCTTTCTCTGCTCTCTCTCTCTCCGTCTCCCTCTCTCTTTCTCCGCTCTCTCTCTCTCTCTGCCCAGCCTCTTTTTGTGGACTCCTTTTCTTCAGCCTGCTGCCCCCTCCGTCTATCTGTCTGCTCCCTTTCCTTTTCCCTCGCTTTCTCTCTCTCTCTCTCTCTCTCTCTCTCTCCCTCCCTCCCTCTCTCTCCCTCCCTCGGCACAGTCTGGCTTGTCAGGCCTGTAATAGAGCTGCCATTGTTTGATCAGGGAAGCAACAGGAACTGTACCCTGTTGACCCGGCTCTGTGTGTGTGTGTGTGTGTGTGTGTGTGTGTGTGTGTGTGTGTGTGTGTGTGTGTGTGTGTTACTGTACAGTATGTGCGTATGTCTGAGGAGGGTGCGTGCCTTTGTGTGTTGTATAAACTACTGTATATGGCAGCCTGCAGTGTGTGTCTGTGTGAGAATAGTAAGGCTGCAACTAACGATTTCTTTTAATTATCGATTGATCTGTCCATTATTTTCTCGACTAATCGATTGGTCTATAAAAAAATTCACAAAATGGTCAAAAATGTCAATCACCTTTTCCCCAGAGCCCAAGATGAAATCCTCAAATGTCTTCTTTTGACCTGACCTATTAGTCCACAACACAACCCAAAGATAATCAGTTTAATGTCAGAGACTTAAGAAACCAGAAGATACGGTATTCACATTTAAGAACAAGATTAAAAATTAACCGAAACAATTAATTGATTATAAAAAAAAAGTTGACAATTAATTTTCTGTCAATCGACTAATCCTTGCAGCTCTAGAGAATGTCGCGCTTGTCTTGTCAACCTGTGTGTGAGTCTGAGAGTAGTTGGTATACATGTCTCTCTAGTGTGCGAGTGTGCAGGGCTACTGTTTGACACTGTGTCACTGTGACATTATTAGCTTTTAGATTCTAGAAGTCTCTTTCCTCCTGACTTGTTAGGATTGCAAACAACCCCCATGTGCTCTTGACTTCTCACACCTTCTCTCCCCAGTGCAGCCATATCACACACACACACGCACACACACACACACACACACGCACACACACTCACACACACGCACACACATGCACACACATGCACACACACACACACACACACACACACATACACACGTACGCGCACGCACACACACACACACACACACACACACGTTAAGCACAATGTAACATTTAAGCACACATGCTGTCTCTTGCCCCTCCACAAATGCACAGCATGCCCCCCGCCCTCGCCTATAACCCTTTCTGTAACATTCTCTCCTTTCCATCCTGCTAATACCCAAATGCCTCTATCTCAAGTTGCACGACCTGTCTCTCATGTGTGAGTGTGTGTGTGTGTGTGTGTGTGTGTGTGCGTGCATGCGTGCGTGCGTGCGTGTGTGTGTACGTGTGCGTGCGTGTGTGTGTGCATGTGTGATGCTCCATTAACTCTGGTGGTGACAGGCCTGTGATGGTCCCGCAGCCACTCCTTAATCCCAACACTGAGCCGGGAAAGAGAGACTGACAGACAGAGAGAGAGAGAGGGGAGAGGGAGGAGCTACAAGTGGTGGGGGAAGGAGAGGCAGGGGACTGGCTTGGCTTGGCCATGTTCAGGTTCAGGTTCAAGTTCAAGTTGACTTTAGCTCTGACCTCTGACCTGGGAGACAGAATATTTTCCAAAACTAATATTCATTTCATATGGATAATTTGGAGATGTGTAAAAAGTTGTTCTAAATACTTTAATAGTATAAAAATAGCAATGCTAGTAAAAGCAATGCATCACTACTAGCCTTTTTTGGAGGCCAGAATGCAATTAAAGACG
Organism: Poromitra crassiceps; assembly: GCF_964638095.1. Taxonomy (NCBI): domain Eukaryota; kingdom Metazoa; phylum Chordata; class Actinopteri; order Beryciformes; family Melamphaidae; genus Poromitra; species Poromitra crassiceps. The sequence goes on from NC_139646.1 coordinate 21,179,832, forward strand.
GTGTGATTTAAGAGTTATCGACTACATAATTACATTTTTACCAGCCGCGACAGCAACGCTGGTAACTGTTATCACCTTGTGTGTGCGTGTGTGTGTGATCATGGCAAAATGTGGTCCTGGAGACACCTACAGATACTTTCCAAAAAATTAGAATATACCATGGATGACTGTGGGCTTCAGTGGATTGTCAAGGAAAGACGATTAAAAAATGTGGCGGAGATTCAGAGGGAGTGGACTGAGGCTGGAGTCAGTCAGAACTGAGAAGTAACTGCTGATTTTCTTCACACTATAATAATTTATTGAAATACTGTTTTGGGGGTTTTCTGGAGCTGTAGGCCAAAAATATGAAAAATGAAACAAATAAAGGCTAGCAATATTTCACTGTGTGTAATGAATCTATAATCTATGAAAGGTTCACTTTTTGAAAGGAATTATGGAAAAAAACAACTTTTCCATGATATTCAAATTTTTTGGAAAGGATCTGTATAGTAGCGGGAACTACCAGATAAGCCGTTTTTACTTACTACTACTACTTGGTACTTTGCCAAATATCTGTCTGTCTTTTTGTCTGTCTTTGCAAACGTGATAGCGTCAAAACCGAGTTGACATCAAAATGCACACACACTCCTCCTCCTCCTCCCCCCCCCCACACCACCCCCCCCCCCCCCCACACACACACACACACACAACCCCGCTGGCCAACATTTTTTTTAAGTCACGGGCGTCACGTCTGGTTTGATCCCATCGCAAGATCTTTTATAATAGTTTTAAAGTCTAATAGTTTTTTAGTCTTAAAGTTTTAATATTTACATGTTTTTATTGTTTTTAAAATACAAACTTCATGGCATCAAACCTAGCTTAGCCTGGCTAATTAAAGATGCCCTAAATATAGGAAGGCATGGATATGACAATAAAGTTGTAAAGCAAGAGAGAGATTATTTCCTGACTTGCATTTCTCCCTGTGGGTGTCAGGTGACTGACAGCAAGCAGAGCGTAACGATATGAAGCACTGATATGAAAAGTCACATTTGGCACGATGAGATCAAGATTCAACAGACATGTTGACAGAACCAAATGAAGACTTCATGTTTACTGTGATGCATTTTCTCACCGTGGAAATTGTTTTTCATACCGACCTTTTGATACTGTTAACAGCAGCAAATTATTATTGTTATCATCATTATTAATCATTATTATTAATCATTATTATTAACTTATTTTGAAGGGTGTCTGATCTCTCCACTGATCTCTCGACTGTGTGCAGACACCAGCAAGGACAATGGAATCCTTAAAACAATGGCCAGCAAAACAATTCACAAGCAAACATGCGAGAATATGTGCGAGACAGATCTGGGCTCAATCAAAATATACAAACTAGACATTTGAATGATCGCTTCATATATTTGAACATCTGTGGAGCGCTTGTTTCATCTCAGCAGGCCTCAACAACCTGACAAATGGACATCAATGGTAGGTTATAATAAATCAAACGCTCCTTTTCATGTGTTCAGATGCTATTTTTGCTCAAGTTGGATTATAAGACCAGTATAAAATGTCTATAGTGGTGAGAATGTGTGATGTTCTATATACGACAGTCTTCATCAGATTGGAGGAGAGTGTGTATTGGCATTTAACGAGTTTTTGATTGATTGTTATCGTCTAGCTCGGAGAAGGAGTCATTATTGTAACGGCTGAAGACTTTCCAAAAAGCCTCGCTGCGAGCTCTGCACTCTGGGAAGAAGACTTTGACATGTGTTTACCATTTTGCCATCACACACCAGGAAGATTTACGACGTTCCCCTCCTCTTCTAATCAGGAGGATATTTTCTGTTCTTCTTCTTTTTTTCATCTCTATCTCCTGTGAGAAGAGTGGTTGCCTCACTCTGCCAGGTGCTGTGTGTGTATATGTATATGTGTTTTACATGTGTGTGTTTTACGTGTGTGTGTGTGTGTGTGTGTGTGTGTGTGTGTGTGTGTGTGTGTGTGTGTGTGTGTGTGTGTGTGTGTGTGTGTGTGCGCATGTGTATTTTGTGCACGCATGAACGATGAGGTATTTGGCAATTGGAGAGCAGGTTTAATAATAACTGATATATCCCTGGATGCCTTCAGACCCCGTTCCAGCTGGGAGCGGTCTGTGATGCCTCTCCAGACCTCGATGTGTGTGTGTGAGAGAGAGAGACAGAGAGACAGAGAGAGAGAGCGAGAGAGACAGAGACAGAGACAGAGAAGAGAGAGGTTAGGAGAAATGATGGAGAGAGAGAGAAGGGAGGGAAGGTGTGAGCTGACATCTGCCTGGCATCACCTTGTATGCTCTCTCAGACCATTCACCCCCCCTCTGTTCACCTCCCCCTCTGTTCACCCCCCCCTCTGCCTCGTCTTTCATAAAGTAGGAGGGGAAGTGACATCGCTCATCTGACAAAGGCAGAAGTCCAAACCACACAAATCCCCCCCCCCCCCGACACCCCTGTCTGACACTTCTTCACTTCGCCTGCCTGGCCGCTCCGTGTGTGTGTGCGTGTGTGTGTGTGTGCGTGTGTGTGTGTGTGTGTGTGTGTGTGTGTGTGTGTGTGTGCACCTGTGGGTGTGTGTGTGTGCCTGTGTGTATTCTGGGGGTGTATTTTTTTCGCAGGGCTCTGGTCTCACACAGAGAGACGTTGAACTCAGTGCCTCTGCCAGGTTTCTACTCACTGAGAGATATTGAGGCGTCTCGCACTCTCTAGCTGGCTGGCTGTGTATGTGTGTGTGTGTGTGTGTGTGTGTGTGTGTGTGTGTGTATCCGCTGGCCAGGGATGCCTGGATACGTCTGACTCTCACACACAACTGAGAGAACAGTATAGAACATTACACACACTGGCACATCTTTGTGTACTTTATACGCACCCGTGCACACACACACATGCATGCGCGCACACACACACACACACAGCAAAAGGGGGAACCATACTGTAACAGCATGGGCTCCAACAGTGCCTCTTTGACAGATTTAAGTAAATAGAAGCAAACAAGCGATTATTTTTGGCAGACTCCAAGATTCCAAGAACTAGGGGAGGTCCAACGGGAACGGGGGGGAGATGAAATCACATAAACAGATGTGATTAAAGTCAATATCATATGTGTCATTACTCATTCACAAGATGTACTCGTCCACTCGTCCGCACAAAAACACAGACAAACTCCACTCTGTCTTTATGCTGTTTCACTCCTCTCTCTTCTTCTCTTCCTGCATGGTTGAATCTTCTTCTCTCTTTTTTTTACCCCCATTGATCTAAACCTTCAGAATAAGAGGGCGTCTAGTGCAGCGGTAAATTCCCTGTCTACCAACACGAGGGTCGCAGGTTCGAGCCCCCGTGTTACCTCGGGCTGGCTTGGTCTGGCCGGCTGCATACAGGCACAATTGGCCGTGTCTGGGCATGCGGATGGGAAGCCAGATTAAGTGTCCTGGTTGCTGCACTGGCGCCTCCTCTGGTCGGTCGGCGGGCATGCCTCCCACGTGCCAGAGAAACTCCTCACTGTCAGGTGAAAAGAAGCAGCTGGCGACTGCACATGTATCACAGGAAGCAGGTGCTAGTCTCGCCAGAGGGGGTGGAGCAACACCCCGGGACAGCAGGGGGAGGGGCCAAGTACAATGGAGGAGAAAACATCTGGGATGTGCACATGGAGGAAGGTTGGCATTACACACTGTGTGTGTGTGTGTGTGTGTGTGTGTGTGTGTGTGTGTTTCATGCTTTTCAACATTACACCATTTGTGAATTCTTAATGTTCAGTTGTGTTCTTCTTTCAAATGTGCAGCACACATGACAGTGTGGAGCACACGTGACAGTGTGGAGCACACATGACAGTGTGCAGCACACATGACAGTGTGCAGCACACATGACAGTGTGCAGCACACATGACAGTGTGCAGCACACATGACAGTGTGCAGCACACGTGACAGTGTGGAGCACACATGACAGTGTGGAGCACACATGACAGTGTGGAGCACACGTGACAGTGTGCAGCACACGTGACAGTGTGGAGCACACGTGACAGTGTGGAGCACACATGACAGTGTGGAGCACACATGACAGTGTGGAGCACACATGACAGTGTGCAGCACACATGACAGTGTGGAGCACACATGACAGTGTGGAGCACACATGACAGTGTGCAGCACACATGACAGTGTGGAGCACACATGACAGTGTGGAGCACACATGACAGTGTGCAGCACACATGACAGTGTGGAGCACACATGACAGTGTGCAGCACACGTGACAGTGTGGAGCACACGTGACAGTGTGCAGCACACATGACAGTGTGGAGCACACATGACAGTGTGCAGCACACATGACAGTGTGCAGCACACGTGACAGTGTGGAGCACACGTGACAGTGTGCAGCACACATGACAGTGTGGAGCACACATGACAGTGTGGAGCACACATGACAGTGTGCAGCACACGTGACAGTGTGGAGCACACGTGACAGTGTGCAGCACACATGACAGTGTGGAGCACACATGACAGTGTGCAGCACACATGACAGTGTGCAGCACACGTGACAGTGTGGAGCACACGTGACAGTGTGGAGCACACGTGACAGTGTGGAGCACACATGACAGTGTGGAGCACACATGACAGTGTGGAGCACACATGACAGTGTGGAGCACACATGACAGTGTGCAGCACACGTGACAGTGTGGAGCACACGTGACAGTGTGGAGCACACATGACAGTGTGGAGCACACATGACAGTGTGGAGCACACATGACAGTGTGGAGCACACATGACAGTGTGCAGCACACATGACAGTGTGGAAACCAGGGCAGAAGGTTCACACTGGGACCTGCCACTGACACGAGTTGACCCACTCTAAGTGGATTTGTAATCCCCCAGTGGATTTAAACTGTGTTTACAGCTGTGTGTGTGTGTACAGTGTGCGTGTGCGTGTGCGTGTGCGTGTGTGTGTGTGTGATGCTACATCCGTTCCCCCCAGTCACTATACTTGTTGTGTCCATATTGCATTTCGCTCTCACATGCCACCAATCACACACGCAGTGCAGTGCAGTGCTTTCCCTATCAATGTAATGCAATTAGCAATGACACAGGTACCATTATGCCTCTGTTGTACCCCGGGACGAGGAAGTGTACTGTAACAGTTTACTGATACACACACACACACATAAACATACACACACACACACACACACACACACACACACACACGTGCCCACGCACACACACACACACACACACACGCCCATGCACACACACACATAAACACAGGCGCACACACACAGGCGCACAGGGTGTGCCCCAGAGAGGATAAGCTGCTTTGGGACTGAGGGCAGCTCTGATACTGTCACCAGTCGATTAGTCGGCCATTACCAACACGCGCCAGAGCCTAATGCTAATATGGGCCCGCCACACACACACACACACACACACACACACACACACAAGCACACAAACACACACACACACACACACACACACACACACACACACACACACACACACACACAGGCTGGCGGAAAGGGGATCAGACGCCTGCTAGAGTTGATGGTGGCATGACCTGAACAGGTCAGTTAAGGTAAAGGTCACCTTAGGTCAATCAAATCCCATTAGCTAAAGAGTTAGGCTCCAGTTGACTGAAGGGGACAGATGGGGCTGCAGGTGACACTCTAAGCGGTTTAATGTGGTGGAGTCAAAATGGGTCAGGGTCAGGGAGTCAGAACACCACAGACAGCTCAGAAAAGACATACATTATTGCGCTCATTGTTAAGGCAGGTGTCTATTCGATGTGAAACATGTAGGCTAGGGACGCACCGATACCGGGTCCGATACTCCGCTCATGTAACTGTACTCGTACTCGTCCCACCGCACCCGATACCACTTTACAGCAACGTAACCGACTTGAAACTCGGGGAGTCCACTGGCGGGAACCCAATGGAGTTTGGTGTCGAAGTTTGTGCAATTTGGACCTGTGCATAGTCATAGTGCCACCTACTGGCAACAATAAAAGGTCATGCACAGCTCACGTGAGATGGGGGTTACCCAGAGCCGCATTTCCGCCTGCTATTGGTCCATGATCGGCAAGCTGCGCGATCACTGGACAGGCAACCTGTCTTTTATATTGTCTATTTTACTCCAAACGGGCGAATTATATAAAAAAAATTCCCCCCTACAGTTGTTATGAAAAGGTTAAATGAGCTATATAGACCAAAACCGTGTTTTGGACCAGGCCGTAAAGATGCTTATTAATCACTGTTACAAATTGGGGCATTTAACATGGGGGTGAACGGGAACGACGGGACGGGAGGGAGGGGAACGGGCACTGCAAATAAATAAATACAGTTCATAGAAGGAGGAATTTGTCATTGTTTTAACAGCAAATATAAAATAGATATTATAGACAAATGGGAAAAAAAATTATCCCTGAAGGCTTCCTCAATGTCACAACTTGGATTGAATTAAAAACGTGGATGATGCTCTGCAGCAAAGGAGACACCGTTTTCCTTTTTTCCCCCCCATCAATAGATCGAATTGGGACTATTTTCAATCAACATATAAGGCATACTGTCAGTTTAGTTAGGCTAAAACCTAGATAAGATTTGTTTGGTTGAAGCTAAATAAGATGAGTTGAGCCCAGTTTTAGTTGACACTTCTCCACCACACAGTGATAAACGTGCATGTAAACTGGTCAGAGATGACTTGTGGTTGCTGGCAGCGCTGCGCAGCGGTGGCAGCAGCGATGCCAGTGCCACTCAGACAGGTCCCTCTGGGAGAGCATTTACTGGCCCCTCACTAATACCTCTACGTGTGTGAGAGTGAGTGTGTGTGTGTGTGTGTGTGTGTGTGTGTGTGTGTGTGTGTGTGTGTGTGTGTGTGTGTGTGTGTGTGTGTGCGTGCATGTGTGTATGTGTGTGTCTAGATTTATCCCTCCCGCCCCACTGCCACCTCTGGGGAGGAGCCGTCCAACTGCTGAGTGACACACGCTGCTTAGTGTCTTAATGGAGGGAGAGGAGGGCCAGCCAAACCACAGCCTCTAGACTGGGATCACACAGCCTGTAATTATGGGAGATGTTAAAGTGCCGTGTGTGTGTGTGTGTGTGTGTGTGTGTGTGTGTGTGTGTGAGAGTGAGAGAGAGAGGCAGATACACAGAGAAAGATACTCTCCATCTTCCTCGTTAAAATGTGATCCTACATGCGTGTGTGCCAGTGCGCCCGAGAGAGAGAGAGAGAGAGAGAGAGAGGGAGAGAGACCATAGTCGTGGATTGATATGTGCCATGTGTCTCATGCTGCCCCAGCTGTGGCCGTGCTCGCTCGCTCGCCCCCACACACACACAAAAGAAAGAAATGAAAGTTGTTGGGAACTGGAGCTGCGTTCAATTAGGGCAACCACATATTTACAAACAGTGGGGGAAAAGCTGCCTCTCTCTGTGACTCATCAGCCAAGCGGCACACTTGCACTTTTGACTCCGGGCCTCCCTCTCCCAACCACACCGCTCAGAGGGAGGGAGGGAGGGAGGGAGATGACAGGGTATAGAGAGAGAGAGAGAGAGAGAGAGAGAATGAGAAACAAACACACACACACACACACACACACACAAACACACGCATGCTAACTGCACATGTGTGCACTGTGTGCACACCCGCATAAACAAATGCACATGTGTGCGCACAAACCCCAGCACAAATTAAACAAACTCGTTAAAGCCCCTGTGGTGTGAACAAAAGCACGCAACATTACATGGAGTACGCCTACTCTTAGAAAATGACTGATGGTGCAAAACGATCCTACATTTAGGGCTGTTTTCATTTCATTTCATTGAATTTTCATTACCGATTAATCTGTCAATTATTCTCTCGACTAATTAATTTAGGGCTGCCTGCAATTAACGATTGTTTCATAATCGATTAATCGGTTTTATTCCAAAACAAAATGTTATCCCAAATTGACAAGATTATGTTGCCTGAAGGGACCTGACAAACTGTTTTCTCTGCCTCCGCCATGTTTAAAATGTGTGTTATGTTTTCTTCTTGAAGTAACGCTCTGCTGTGGGCCTCCGCTGTGAGACAACAGTCTATGCACAAGACAACAACACACATAGTTGGTGATTAATGTGACACAGACACAGCCCTGCTTCCTGTGCCTGAGGGCCCATGCTAACTCCTGCTAATGTACATGTGACACAGACAGACACAGCCCTGCTTCCTGTGCCTGAGGGCCTGTGCTAACTCCTGCTAATGTACATGTGACACACACACAGCCCTGCTTCCTGTGCCTGAGGGCCCGTGCTAACTCCTGCTAATGTACATGTGACACAGACACAGCCCTGCTTCCTGTGCCTGAGGGCCCGTGCTAACTCCTGCTAATGTACATGTGACACACACACAGCCCTGCTTACTGTGCCTGAGGGCCCGTGCTAACTCCTGCTAATGTACATGTGACACACACACAGCCCTGCTTCCTGTGCCTGAGGGCCCGTGCTAACTCCTGCTAATGTACATGTGACACAGACACAGCCCTGCTTCCTGTGCCTGAGGGCCCGTGCTAACTCCTGCTAATGTACATGTGACACACACACAGCCCTGCTTACTGTGCCTGAGGGCCCGTGCTAACTCCTGCTAATGTACATGTGACACAGACACAGGCCTGCTTCCTGTGCCTGAGGGCCCGTGCTAACTCCTGCTAATGTACATGTGACACACACACAGCCCTGCTTACTGTGCCTGAGGGCCCGTGCTAACTCCTGCTAATGTACATGTGACACACACACAGCCCTGCTTCCTGTGCCTGAGGGCCCGTGCTAACTCCTGCTAATGTACATGTGACACAGACACAGCCCTGCTTCCTGTGCCTGAGGGCCCGTGCTAACTCCTGCTAATGTACATGTGACACACACACAGCCCTGCTTACTGTGCCTGAGGGCCCGTGCTAACTCCTGCTAATGTACATGTGACACAGACACAGGCCTGCTTCCTGTGCCTGAGGGCCCGTGCTAACTCCTGCTAATGTACATGTGGCAAACATGAGAGCACATCAAAGCACAGAGTGCGGCGCAGTAAAACCTGGGCCTTGTTCCTTCTCCCTGGCTGTCAGCGCCAGAGCAAACGGAGGCGCACGGCCCAACGTGTGACCGCTGTTTGTCTTGACTTGACCTTGGTGTGTGTGTGTGTGTGTGTGTGTGTGTGTGTGTGTGTGTGTGTGTGTGCGTGCAGGCGTGCGCGTTTATGTGGTGAACCACATCAAAGGCCAATGGAGTGTCTCAGTTGTTATGACCTATGACCCTGGCATGCTCCGAGACACAGGGAGGGAGGGAGAGAGGAGGAGGAAGACAGAGTGTAACACACCCACGCTGCAGCCACTAAATTTACAACAGCTACAAAAACAAGCATGGACAGAGACATGGCAATTTGTCTAGTTAACATTTATAGGGACGTAAGTAGAGGCACACACAAGTAAATCATTAGGACACGTACGCAGAGCAGGGAATTCCCTGGCTCAGAATGGACTCCGCACCACAGTGAGCATGAGGGCTCCGTGTAGATAGACTGAACTTATGGGGCAGTGTGTTTTTACAGCACCTCCACTTTCAGAAAGGAAGCCATTTCAAGGTACAAACGAGGGACATAACTTTGAAATTCTCTAAGATGATTGTTTTTGAGTTAATAATAATACGCAGTCAGGGTTGTCCTGAATTCAAATCATATCAGTCATTATCAGGATTTCTTTTGTCTTGCAACCCAAAATCAAACAAAGTAATGTCCCTCACAATTTAGTGGGATGTCTAAATTTATAAGGGTAAAACCATTTTATTTATTTATTTATTTACTGTAGTTAGTCAGTCAGTCAGTCATTTTGGGGGGGCTAAAACCTCTTTGGGGGGGCGTCAAAAATGTCTCTATCCAGGAAAAACCATGACTTCCCCGCTCCACACACAGACACACACACACGTACACACACATACACACACACACAATCATTCCGGCCTGTCTGATCCGCGCTGCACGGCAGCATCTGCACCAGTCAATCGATTGCAAATGTTGCCCCTGACTCTCAGTTGACTGTGCTATTTACACGCAGGACAACTGGAGCAGCTTCTTGGCCCTGAGACCAGGCACTATATCTCTTCATCATTTGCACTTGAAATGAATTCTTAAAAGGTGATCTGGCCTCTCTAACATCTCCCCTGCTTTTATTTTTAGCCGGCGGCGGATACAACGCGAGTCCTTGACTAAACATCAAACGGCGGTTTAGCATGTGTGTGCACGGTGTGTGTGTGAGTCACTGGATCAGCCTATGATGTGTGTATGTGTGAGTGTGTTTTAACATGTTTGTCCTCCAACCTGCAGCAAATGAGTCATTCACTCAATGTGTGTGTGTGTGTGTGTGTGTGTGTCTATGTGTGTGTGCGTCACAGCTGTAATAACTTACAGCTCCCTGCATTTCAGCTATGCTGTCACGGTCCATTACAGTTCTCACACACACACACACACACACACACACACACACACACACACACACACACACACACACACACACACACACACACACACACACACACACACACACACACACACACAGTTCTGAATACAGCTCATTGGAGAGCAAGACATCCCAGTGGAGTAATCAAATCATGCTGCAGCAGAGAAGTAAAGGTAGTTAAACTTGATCTCTGATGACTATTGTTCTGTGCCGTCAGCTACACTTGTGAAAAACGACGTCTCCTGCAGGTGTTGACAGCAATGGATTGTGTTGTTTGTACATGTATGTGTGTGTGTGTGTGTGTGTGTGTGTGTGTGTGTGTGTGTGCGCGTGCGTGCATGTGTGTGTGTGTGCTTGAGTATCCATCTATCACATAGAGTGCATACATGATTGAGCATGCAGTATGCCTGCTGTATGAATATGTGCATGCTCATGTACATATTGTGTGTGTGTGCACAACGCTGTGTGTGCGTGTGCATGTGTGCGTGTGCGTGTGTGCGCGTGTGTATAAAGCAGCCCTTGACAGCCACTGGGGGCGGCGGTGGCGCGGCCGGTGTGTTTGCCTTGGCAGCGATTCAGCATTCCACATTCCTCTGTGATATTCAGTACTGTGACCTCAGGAAACCCGCCCTGCAGTGAAGCCCGCTCTCTCTCCCTCTCTCTCTGACTTTCCACCTCCCTCTCTCTGCTTGCTCTCTCTCTCTCTCTCTCTCTCTCGCCACCACTCCACCTTTCTCTCTCTCCCTCCCTTCCTCTCTATCTTCTGCTCCGCCCTCTTCTCATATCTCAAATTGGGAAATCATCGCTCTCAGTCTATTTTCCCTTCTTCTCTCTACCAAGTTCTCCTCAACTCTCCCCTCATGTTTGACAGAGTGAGCACACACACGTACAAGTAAAGTCTCTGCTGCTGCTGTCACTGTAAATTCACAACACTTCACACTGTCCCAGTCACTCCATGTATCACCCAGACACATATTTCTCCTTCATTAGGAGCGCCTTTTCCAGCCACGGTACAGCGAGAAGCCAGAGGAGGTGTTCCTCTCTCCCTCTCTCTTTCTCAAGGCTTTCCTCCAGACCGTTGGAAAAAGCAGGAAATCAAAGTATTTGTACTACTATTTAACGAGGTGTTGCAGTAAGAATGCATGAGTATTGGTTAATTGGCTGGTTTCCTGACCTCTCTACCTCTCTATATCTAATAGGCGTTCCGTCTATCGTCCTGCGTGTCTGTCAACAGACTCCTCCCCCTTCTCTTCCAGGCCACGCCCACAGGCCCAGAGAGAGAGTTCACCTGAGGTGACCCCACTCCCGGGGCAAGGCGGCTCCTCCCCCCTCCCTCCCTCCCTCCTCCCCCTCTTAGCCTGGGCTGTAAACTAGCACACATAATTCCAACACACGGCCGCCACACCTGCCACCAAGAAGCACAAGGCAGAGAGAGAGAGAGAACTGTGGAGAACAGATGACAGGGTTGTAAACTATAATGTGGTTAAGTTACGTGAGAAAAAGAAAGTAGTAACATGGTATCTGCAGGTTTCAAGAAGCAAAAGTTAACACCATCATAAACCAAACAAACTGAAACAAATAAGGCAATGCGCCATCTATGAATAGGCACCAGGAAATTAATCTTTAAAGCATATGAGGTCCAATTTTGCTTAGCAAATAAATCTGACATTACTGTACATAGTGACAATGAGATGCACGAGTTATACTTTAAAGTTACAGTCAAACTAAAACTCAATGAAATCCGGTACATTACAGGAGAAGCCTCTTCAGACAGACTGAGCTGGAGCTCAATTCCAAGAAGAGGCAGAAATGAAAGATAGCCATCACAGACAGTAACCCCCCCCCCCCCTCTCTCTCTCTCTCTCCCTCCATGAGGCCGCCCCATGTTATAGCTATCCATGTGGCTGACCCACATACTGTACAGCAGAGCAGAGTGGAGCAGAGCAGGGGTGAGCAGGGTGGAGCAGAGCAGGGTGGAGCAGAGCAGGGGTGAGCAGGGTGGAGCAGAGTGGAGCAGAGCAGAGGTGAGCAGGGTGGAGCAGAGCAGGGGTGAGCAGGGTGGAGCAGAGTGGAGCAGAGCAGGGGTGAGCAGGGTGGAGCAGTAGAGTGGAGCAGAGCAGGGGTGAGCAGGGTGGAGCAGTAGAGTGGAGCAGAGCAGGGTGGAGCAGAGCAGGGGTGAGCAGGGTGGAGCAGAGCAGGGGTGAGCAGGGTGGAGCAGAGCAGGGGTGAGCAGGGTGGAGCAGCAGAGTGGAGCAGAGCAGGGCGGAGCAGAGTAGAGCAGCAGAGTGGAGCGGAGCAGAGCAGGGGTGAGAAGGGTGGAGCAGAGCAGGGGTGAGCAGCAGAGTGGAGCAGGGTGGAGCAGCCAGTCAGCCCTCTTCTTATCGCTCTGTTGCTGTGACAGACACTCGCCACTATCTCAAGTGAACCTTTATATGGTTTGATTGTGGAGCAGCAAACCCTGTAAAACTCTCAAGTGTGTGTGTGTGTGTGTGTGTGTGTGTGAAGAGGGGGGCGTGTCTGTGCACAGGTGTTGCATATTTCTCTGCATGTGCACTGCATGTTGTGTGAAGCGTTTGCAAAGACGTGAATGGCCTTCTGTTCTGGGAACGCCAAAATCTGTGCGTACGCACGGTGGAAGCAGTGTTGAGGACTGAGCATGTGTGTATGTGCACGTGTGTGTCTGTGGGGATATAGTGTATGTGTGTGTGTGTGTGTGTGTGTGTGTGTGTGTGTGTGTGTGTGTTTGTACTGTACGTGCATACGTGTATGTGTGTGTTTGCGAGACTATTAGCGAGCGAGCGTGTGTGTGTGTGTGTGTGTGTGTGTGTGTGTGTGTAGTGTGTGTTTTTGGATTAAGAGCTTCACCCCTGGACCTCGAAATTAGATAGGGGATTAGCGGGACACATCCGCCACCTGGTATTTTAAACCCAGCAATTACAACAACAACTTTTAATCAACATGCAGCACACATGTAGCACATACAGTGAGCATCCACCCGCTCCGTCAGCTCCATCCTCCTCCTCCTCCACCACCTCTCTCCGATGAGGCTGCCACTCAGTCGACCCCAACGACACCAACAGTTCACATGGAGGGCAGCATGCTAGCTGTTTAGCCTGATCATCATCATGGCCCACTGTATTACTAGGGATCAGCTAGATCGGGACTTGATAAAACCGCACACTAAGCGAGGATTTAACACCCAGAGTGTCTTTTACTTGGCACAAGGCTAGGAGGAGCTAGCATCAGAAGCATGTGGCGCTAGGCTAGGAGCTAGCATCTGAAGCACGTGGCACTAGCCTATAGAGCTAGCATCCCATTATCACCTGTGCAAGGGCTATGATTTACCATCCAGAGCGAATGGAGCTGGGTCCACTCTCTTCTGCAGTCCCCCTCCACAGGGAGGCTGGATGGTAGGGTCGGCTACGGGGGGAGGGGGGGTTCAGGGTCTTGCTCAAAGACACTTCAGCAGGTTGGGTGGCGGGTGCTTGCTGAGACAGGGGCTTGAACCTAATCATTAGACACCACCCTGCTGCCATCCACACCCTGATGCGGCTGAAGGCTAGGAGCTAGACCTGACGGTGAAATGTTGCTGAAAGTTAAAGTTCATCATTCTGTGTGTGTGGGGAGAAAAATATATAATTCACAGATCATTCACATCCTACCTTTACACAAAGTTACAACAGCACTGCTTGTAAAATATAAGTTAACGAGTGAAAACACAAGAGTGTTAGTGGCAGCTTCCACCCCTCACTGTATGGCCTCCAAGCCTCTTGATCTCTTGAGGTGGCCTTGGTCTCACTGCCCGCAGGGGAGGGGAGGGGGGCTGTGTTCAGGAGGACAGATACTGCACATCACCACCAGGGGAGGGGAGGGGGGCTGTGCTCAGGAGGACAGATACTGCACATCACCACCAGGGGAGGGGAGGGGGGCTGTGGTCAGGAGGACAGATACTGCACATCACCACCAGGGGAGGGGAGGGGGGCTGTGCTCAGGAGGACAGATACTGCACATCACCACCAGGGGAGGGGAGGGGAGGGGGGCTGTGCTCAGGAGGACAGATACTGCACATCACCACCAGGGGAGGGGAGGGGGGCTGTGCTCAGGAGGACAGATACTGCACATCACCACCAGGGGAGGGGAGGGGGGCTGTGCTCAGGAGGACAGATACTGCACATCACCACCAGGGGAGGGGAGGGGGGCTGTGTTCAGGAGGACAGATACTGCACATCACCACCAAAGAGATAAAGAGCGGCGAGGCAGCCGAGGGTAAACAACAATTCCGCTCCATTTGCTGGGAGGCGTGTGGCGCGGCATGGCACGGCGTGGCACGGCGCGGCGCGGCGCGGCACGGAGCGGAGGAAGACACAGGAGGCTAGCAACCAAACTAAACACAAACACAGCCAGGCACCGGGGAAGGAAAAGAAATCATGTTCGTTTTCATGAACACCTCCAGTTAAACACACTAACACACACACACACAGACACAGACACACACACACACACACACACACACACACACACACAAAGGCCGGCCTGTGTTCCAGAGGCAGCTCAGGCTGCAGAGTGAGTGATGGAAGAGGGAGAATCAGCCTACATACCCAATAGAAACGGTCAGCATCCACTGCCAAGATGCTACTAATAACCCAGGCTCAAACATGTATCGTATATTACTTTTTCCAAATCTTATTACATATAATAAAATTGATCCTCTCTGAATTCCAAGAAAGTGCAAGTTGTGATAGCCTTGAAGAAAGGAGAAAGTCTGAGAAGAGAAAGCCCGTTTAACCCCACGGGCGAGCAGAGAAAGCCAGTTTAACCCCCGGGCGAGCAGAGAAAGCCAGTTTAACCCCCGGGCGAGCAGAGAAAGCCAGTTTAACCCCCGGCGAGCAGAGAAAGCCAGTTTAACCCCCGGGCGAGCGGAGCGCCGGCCAAACAAAAAGCCCCATCTAATGAAAACAAAGCAGGGAACAAAGAGAACGTGAGCACAGAGCCGCATTTCTGCTTTATTAACAAGCGGCATTTCCGTCCAACATGGCAGATAGCGATCCACCACAAACAAGAACCAGCTTTCTCTAATTGACCATCATGTTGCTTTGAAAGATGAGGTGCCACCTTGAATTACCACTGGTCTCTGTGCGGGTGACACCAAAGAAAGAGAGAGGGGAGGGGAGGGAGAGAGAGAGAGAAAGAGAAGGAAATAAATTATTAAATTAAAAGACAGAGGAGAGAAAGAAAGGGATGACCCGACAAAGCTGAACAGAGAATTTGAGAGGGAAGGATAGAATCAAACCGAGCGAGAGAGCGAACGAGGGGAGAGAGCGGAGGATAATTGCAGGAAAGGGGCCTCATTAGTCCATCACTATCCCCAATCTACCCCCCAATTTCAGGGTCAGGAGAGAGAGGGAGAGAGAGAGAGGGAGAGAGAGAGAGAGAGAGGGAGAGAGAGTTAGAGAGGGAGAGAGAGTTAGAGAGAGAGAGAGAGAGTTAGAGAGAGAGAGAGAGAGAGAGAGAGAGAGAGAGAGGGAGAGAGTTGGAGAGAGAGAGAGAGGGAGAGAGAGCGAGAGAGAGAGAGTTAGAGAGCGAGAGAGAGAGTTAGAGAGAGAGAGAGAGAGAGAGAGTTAGAGAGCGAGAGAGAGAGAGCGAGAGAGAGAGAGAGAGAGACTAGAGGAAAAAAGAGAGAAAAACAACAAGGATGGAGCAGCAAACAGGACTCCATCTCCTCTTTGCGGCTCAAGCTTTCTTCCCCGCTCGTTCAACTTTCTACCTCTGGCCTTCGTACACTAGCTGGCCTCCGTACACTAGCTGGCCTCCGTACACTAGCTGGCCTCCGTACACTAGCTGGCAGCGGCGAGCGTGCACAGCGTCACGGATCACACACCATATCTCCTTACACACCTCGCATGACGAATCCGCTGTCTCCCTGCCACAGGCTGCTCTCCCTCTGGAGACATACGGACTCTGTCCTACCTCGCACACAGCCAGAAGAGAGGAAAGGATGTAAAAACAACAACACAAAACAAAACAAAACAGTCTGTGAGCAAACTAAAGAGTAAAGACTATCAGAGAGACATGGACAGGTTGAATAAAAATATATATATATATATATATATATATATATATATATATATATATGATACAAAGTTTGGGCTTGTAAAAAGGACATTTACTCTCTCACGCCGAAACCAAGCTCAGTGAAATGTATTTCTAGGTTAAGTAGAGACCTACTGCACCAGTGTGTGGCCCGCCATGACCAATTACTGACACTGACTCATAGCTGAAGAAAGCAGGGTGATGAGATATCCATTCCTCCTCTGCAAAGTCAATAAGTTGCCCTACCCCGCGTCTGTACAGTCAGTGCAAGACCTGGAACGTACTGTACGTACTGTACGGGGCGCGCACTGGACTTTTACTTAGAGCGTGACGTGTGCACTTTATTTTGAAGGAGACGCGCTGCCTCGACTGCATTTTGTGCTGATGATATGAAAAAAACGGGTCGCACACTGGGTTTCCATAATAATATCAAGCACTCTATTCAGCGATGATGTGCTGCTGAGAATAAAAGCAAGTTAAATGAACAGACAATACAGTAGAAACGTGCATACATGATGCAGGTAGGAACAGTACCACTGGTTTGGTGCCGTTTTGCCAACTTTAGATTTTTGTTGCACATTGTTATTACAGGAAGAAAAAGGGGGAAAAAAGGCGGTGTCAGTTTGGAAAAGGCAGAATAGCGTGGAGAGGACCTGAGCCAGCAGCTCCAGACTCCTCTGCTCTCTGCCACAGCAGGAAGGCCCAGCTGGAGAGGGCTGAGCCAAGGAGGAACGCCACATGTCTCCCCCATGCCCTGCACTACCCAGGGACTACCCTGCTACCCAGCCTTCAGCTGGTGGTCTGTCTGTCCTGCCCTACCCAGGGACTACCCTGCTACCCAGCCTTCAGCTGGTGGTCTGTCTGTCCTGCCCTACCCAGGGACTACCCTGCTACCCAGCCTTCAGCTGGTGGTCTTGTCTGTCCTGCCCTACCCAGGGACTACCCTGCTACCCAGCCTTCAGCTGGTGGTCTGTCTGTCCTGCCCTACCCAGGGACTACCCTGCTACCCAGCCTTCAGCTGGGCGTCTGTCGGTTCTGCCCTACCCAGGGACTACCCTGCTACCCAGCCTTCAGCTGGTGGTCTGTCTGTGGTGGGGGTGGGTGCAGGATGCGCCAGGTGCCAAACGATGCCATGGGATCAGGTGTCCAAAGTGAGGTATTGTGGTAATGCTATGGTATCATGAGGAAGCGCTAACACACACACACACACACACACACACGTTTCCTTTCTCCTTCACATATAATCTGGCTCACGCTAACAGACCCATCACATTCAAGCTGGTGCCACCAGCTTGTTTTGATGGCAAATACAACAGACAGGCGGAAGCAGATGAGTATAGATTCATTTTCACAGAGCCAGCTGATTCTAACACTCTTCTTCCTAAGCTGGTCCATGGGATGGACACACACAACACACACACAGGAAACATGAAAACGCACCCTGGCCAACAGAGATATTATACATACACACACACACACATATATATATGTATATATAAAATAATTGATTTGATTTATATATATACCGGTATACATTATATTACAATATATTACAATATCTCTTGTCATAACTGCCTCAACAGATCCACATGCTGTATGTACTGTATGCATCATCACCATGCATTTAAATATACACGTTTTGGCAAGACACTCGGAATCAAATGCATGCAGCTGAATATTTATACACCACATGAGAAAGACATGGTTCAAAAAAATGTATAACCTCATATATTATACGCTGAGAGTAGGGTTGTCACAATACTAGAATTGCTAACTTTGATACAATACCCAGGAAAATATCGATATGCCGTTTCCGATACCAAGATTTTCTCCCCCATAAGGTACTGTAGGTAAACGTAAAACGGATGATGTGCAGGGTACGTTCACGTTTATGATGTTTCGTTGGAACGGGGGTTTTCACTAACCTCTCAAACTTCTTTATATAGACTGGCGTGTCGCTCCGGTGCTTCGCCAAGTTTGACGTGTTACCTCCCTTCATCGGCACCACCACTAGCATTGTTTTCTGACTGAGGCAACAACCCAGCTGACTGCTACTAGTGAGAGGAGGGGTGTTGTGGGCAGGCGTGCAGGGTGTGTGTGTGTGTGTGTGTGTGTGTGTGTGTGTGTGTGCGTGTGTGTGTGTGTGTGTGTGGCTAGTGGATGCGGAGAAATAATGTTTGATTTTTCATTAAGAGAAAGCACTGCTGGTATCGATCAATACTGTTGCAAATTAGTATTGTGTCCGTTTACATTTTTTTTAGTATCGATACTTTTGACAACACTAATTGAGAGTGTGTCTCTGCCATCCCTCTTGTTCCCTCGTCTCTCCGTCTTTCTCTCGTGTGGGAGGCAGTGCTGGGCACCCAGCCATGCCACATCAATATGCGCGCTGGAGAAATGCTTCCCCCGTGCTGCAGTCACCGAGGCCCATAGCAGTGGAAGCGGTGGCCATTGTCAATGGATACAGACAATCATGTTAGTTAACAGGGGTTTTCTGGTAGTTAGTTAACAGGGGCTCAGGTAAGCTGGGAGTTAGTTAACAGGGGTTAGCTGGTAGTTAGTTAACAGGGGTTAGCATTATGTTAGCTGGTAGTTAGTTAACAGGTTTTAGCATCATGTTAGCTGTAAAGGTCAACAGGAGTTAGCTAGTAGTTAGTTAACAGGGGTTAGCATTATGTAAGCTGGTAGTTAGTTAACAGGGGTTAGCATCATGTTAGCTGGTAGTTAGGGGTTAGCATCATGTTAGCTGGTAGTTAGTCAAAGGGGGTTAGCTGATAGTTAGTTAACAGGGGTAGTTAGTTAACAGGGGTTAGCTGGTAGTTTTTGGCTTAGCATCATTTTAGCTGGTAGTTAGTCAACGGGGTTAGCTGGTAGTTAGTTAACAGGGGTTAGCATCATGTTAGCTCCTAGTTAGTTAACAGGGGTTAGCATCATGTTAGCTGGTAGTTAACAGGGGTTACAGTCATGTTAGCTGGTACTGTAGTTAGTAGTTAGTTAACAGGGGTTAGCATCATGTTAGCTGGTAGTTAGTTAACAAGGGTTAGCCGGCTAGCATTCCCAGTGCGGCGGTGACAGACTGGCCTCGTCGTAGCGACCTGCCGCGGCAACAGCCCGTCGACACAAACACCAACCAGTGCCACCCTGGAGGCACCTTGGATTCCGCCCAGGCAAGGTTCCCTGGGAGCCTTGGTTGCCATGGTGGCAGTCGAATTTGGGTCCAATAAACGTGAGGGGAACAGGCGGTGGGTGAGGTGGGGGGGGGGGGGACTTTGGGGTGGCGAGACAGTGTGGATAGGGAGAAGGAAAAGGGGGGTTTACTGGGTGCTATGGCAACCTCCATATCAATCCTGCGGTTCTGACAGACACAGAGTAAGAGCCAATTAAAAGAGCTGTTTAGATACAGATATAGCATTGGAAGGAGGGTGAAATAACATCATTGATAACCTATAAAAAAAATGGCAGCAGCACAGATAGCAAGGGTACGTGTGCTGGATGCAGCTGATAACCTACACAAAAGGGCTTTCAAACAGACTCTTGGCAATGCAGTCTAAATGGAGAAAATACAGAGAAGGTGAATGTATTACGGTATATTACTGCTGCTAATTTGAAAAGTAAAAAGCTCAGCTGTCAGATTATTTGAGGAAAAACATTTCTCCACTTTCTCCACAACAAGGCTATTGCTGGAAATGAGAACGTGCTGTTAACCAACTTGCCTACTTAAAAAGGCGGAAGACTTTGTCAACATTCACAAGAGAGTGTGGCACAATCTAAACACAAGCTAAATTAAAAGCTGCTCAAAAAGAAGCTACATTGCCGTGGCTGCTGTGGCCGCTCTCGCATGCACTAAGTGGTTGGAAGCGAGCTAACGGCTGGTTTGTTTATCCATCAATTCACTCTCCTCTTAATTAAAAAGTTCACATGATGGAAATGCGCAAAAGGACATATTAGCACCTAGTTGACACCCCGCTCCCTTGGCTGACTGGCAGTTTGCGCTGCACTACATTGTGAGGAGCCTGAAGCGAAGAGCGAAGAGGGGCATGGCCGGTTCACCGCAGTGTCCCTGAGACCCCAACACTCCGCTAGCTCCAAAACACACTCTCCAACTCACATTTAAAAAAAAAAAGCTTGGCTCCTAGGACTGTAAATCATGCAAAATAGAGCATAGCACTCGGCTTGGGAAAAAATAACCGTGTATAATGAGCAGAGAGAGAGAGACATATGCACATATGCACGCGCACGCCCGTGCACGCACGCGCATAAGCCTTGCCAATAGCACAGCACCCCCTACGCCGCTTTGTACTAGAGGCACAAACACACACTTGTCATCGGCCTATCCCAGAATTTTAACCCCCCAAAAAACACGCAATCGCCCCCCCTTGAATCCGTGCTATTGATAAAGAGCGAACAAAAAACACACTATCTCTTCCCCCCCCCCACCCCCCACCTTACCCCACTCGTTAAGAGTGTGTCCACCTCCCACCTGCTCTGCCCCCCCCCCCCCCCCCCTGGTACCACACAGACATATACTAACGCCATCCCCACTCCAAAACTCATCCTGTTATCTAAACAAGCGCTGTCCTCTCGTCAGCGTCACTGGGCTCCTTTCTCTCCTGTTCACAGATGAATGGAGTCTTTTGATGGAGCGCCGAGCCTTGTTTACTGCACTCCATTTATTTACCGGCCTGTTTTTCAAGTCGTCATTGAGGGACACTCTACCCAGGCAGCCCCCCACCTCCCCCCCCCATCCTCACCCACCTACCCCTACGCCCCCCCACCCCCACCCCCCGCCTCCATCTCATCCTCTACTTAACTACACCACCACCCCACATCCCCCCCCCCCTCAATCCCATGTCGTTCCCTATCCCGTTTCATCCTGCTTTCTTCTCCCCGTCTAGTGTCCTAGATCTGTGTCCAAACTGATTTGAAGCTTACTCGCTTACACAGACGCATGCCAAATTTGATTCTCTGCATTCTGTTGTGCGTCTCAGCTAGCGCGCTCGCTGCTAGCCCCCACCCCACTTTCTGTCTTCTCTCTAAACCGCTCGGCTTCTCACGGTGTAACGAACACCAAAACGATGCCCTCGTGAAGGTTGTCTTTCAAGGAGGCTCAGAGAGTGGCCTGCCGGGAAAAGCTGCGACGTCTTTGAGTGGAAAGCGGCCGTGCAAAATCTGGAAGGGGGAAAAAAAAATCTAACGTGTGTGATGTAAAAATGTTTTGACCCCAAAAAATGAAGTAATGGAACTTGGTCAGTGATCAGATGTGAAATTTAAACATGCAGCTAAGCAGCAGAAAATCTCAAAACGTGAAGGCAATAATCCTAAACGGCAAAAGAAAAACTGGCTTGCAAGCCAATTATCACCCGCTATAATAATGACCCTATTGAAAATGTTTTGTCTCATAAAATGGGGTAATTAAACTTAAGTCTGTGATCAAATATGTTTATGTAAAAAATACTGTTAAAAAAAAAAGTCAGAATGCTAGTCTCAGTGAGGATGAATGTGCTGAATAGGAGTGGGAGCAAAATATTTTCGTACAATGAACGAAATAAAAAGCAGAAAAACTTTTCTTCTTTTTTTCAAACAAAAAGAATCGTGAACGGCAGTCAAGACTCACAGCCATGATGGCGGGCTAAAATGGAAAAGAAGGATAATAGTCCTATTGAGCGCTGAAATGTTTGCGCTTACAAGTTATTATACATTTTTCTGTAGCTGCAAACAGGAGTCCAGGGTGCTAATGAGGCTAGGGGAGGGCATTCATTTGAACCCTAAAGAGGAATAAAAGAAAAGGGGAACAAGTGAAAGAAAGGAAAGAAAGGAGAAGAAAGCGAGGATCAGAGGGAGGAGGTTGGCAGGGATGGTGTGTGAAAATTTGGCAGATCTTCCACAGAGAGATAGCATCGTGCCAAAAACGGCCGCCGACACAACTACAACTCCTCTCACTTTTTGAACATAAGACGCCATCGCCGCGCTCGGCTCGCCCACATAATAATTCCTTTATTCCTACAACCCACATGTGCAAAGCAAAAAATACCCCTTCTTCTAAAATATGACATTAGTTTTAATTTATTTTTTTCTAAACTGGTATTGACCTAACTTTTCAGTCAGTCAGTCAGTCAGTCAGCCAGCCGCTTCTCATTATGGAAATGAATAAATAGATCAGAACAACAAAGAAACAGGCGCTTTGGATTTTAAAGTGCAGTAGTATTGTAGCTCTGCTTCTAGCGTGACTATGGTTCTGTCTGTGGCACTGAACGGCGTTTTTTGTCCAGACCGAGCAGCCGATGCCAGGGCCTCGCTGTGAGTGCGGCCCGGTGAATAAGCCATGTTCCCTGGCTCGCCCTGCTTTCTGGCTGGCCTGGCTGCTAGCGCGCACTGTCCACCGCACTCCTCCTCTCCTCCTCCTCCTCCTCTCTGCCTCTCTGAGGTCGGGAAACCCTCCTGAGTGGGTATATGGTTTTTGGGGACAGACACATTTCATGGTTGGCGCCGCTACAAAAGCCTGAAAAGAGAGCAGGCACTGGGAAGACACAGTATTAATACAGACAATACCACCCCCTCGCTGCTTCTGACTCTCCCTTTTCTCAATTACCTCTTTCTTCTCTTCCTTTGCTCTCCCCTTCTTTCTCCCCTTTCTCACTCTCTGCAGTTATTTTTCCAAATAAAAAAGCCTAAAAGAGCCCACTCAGCGCCTCTAAAGAATGCACTGGGTTTTTTTATTTTTTATATATCGTTGTGCGCTTAGCTTAGCCTACGCCCATTTTTATTCGACAATCGTTAATGTGTTTAAATGTGTAATTAAATCTCAACAGTAGGTATTAGACTGGGTTCACTGCAGTGCGAAACGCCCTTCTCTTCTCTTGGCCAAAAAAATAAAAATGGCTAGGCATTTATGAAAATACAATCGACTCAACTTTACGTGGACACACACACACACACGTACGTACGCAAACACACACACACACACACACACACACACACACACACAATATGAAAGTGGATCTATTTTCAATTTGATAAAATATTTTGGGGAAAAATATACATTTCAACACACTATATCTGGGCCTATTTATAGATCAAAAGGTGTTTGGGTACTTTATATCTGATTTATGTAACCTTGACTTTGGGGAAATATAAATTACTATAGCAACAAGGTAGCTATAATTCAACATGATCAATGTTATATTAGAGCAGAATAACAGGGTGAAAAAGGTATGTACCACTGCTAATGAACAAAACATGTGCAGTACTTATTTTCGACACTGAAATAAAATCTCCTCCATCGTGAAGAATCACAAAATGCACAGCCAAAAAACTGTCTGTGTCCATTTCTTAACAGCTTAGCAATGGGCCTGTTTTCCAAAACATATCCACAGCCTTTTTCTTCTTCTGCTTCTTCTTCTTTTACTTCAAAATCAAATTAATGTCCCATCTCCATTTCTTTAGAATGGAGGGCCTCTCCTGAGGAGAAACAGGAAGAATCTGACAGAAGTGTTAATTAAAAAGAAAGAGGGGGATCAGAGAAGGACTGAAAAAGAAAACCGCCAGCCAAACGGCACAAACTGCCTCGTTTGTCTGTTCTGACACAACGATGGACTCCCGATTTCACTGGAATAATGTGTTTAGCAGATATCTCCAGCGCTGGAGCTCTCCACACAAAAGCAGTGAGATGGGGGTAGAGCAGAAAAATGTGCAGGGCGTTTGACTCTCTCTCCCGGGCGAGTCGGCCTGGGCCAAACAAACTGAGGCTTATGACGGTTATGTCAAAAGCAAAGAAGCAGGGAGCTGTTTCGAGGACAAAGGCGGCGTATCACAGAGCATGCCACTTTTCACTGCTCAATTTAATGGCAGACCAAACACAACAACACAAGACAACAACAACAAGACAACAACACAACACAATCACAACACAAACACAACACCATTGTTTTTGATTCCCCCTCCGGAGTCTGCTTGTGTCATCGTGGTCCCATGAGATAAATGCAGACCCTGCGGTTTGGGACCGATCTACGTCTGTGACACCCCAACGTTAGCCTCGTGTCTGTGTGTGTGTGTGTGTGTGTATGTGTGTGTGTGTGTGTGTGTGTGTGTGTGTGTGTGTGTGTGCGTGTGTGTGCGTGTGTGTGCGTGTACATATTTTGGAGCGACTGAGCATACACAACAGGGCTTTGGCTAGCCCGACACCGTTAGCTCTCCAAATACACAGACTTTTCTTCCAAAGCCAAGAATAGTGCGAGAAGACTCCCTCTCAATGCATCTCTCTAATGTGACGGGGCTCTCCCTCTATCTTAACCCTTCACATGTGATATGTAGCCACCTCTGTGTGTCTCTGACAGCGGACAGACTCGCAGAAGAAGAAGAAGAAGAAGAAGAAGACGCAGGCGCGGCTAAACGAGAGCCATCGGCGAACGTTAGCGGATGCCAGAGGCGCTCTGCATGTGGGGAGCTTTTCTTAGCCGCCGTGAGCCCGCCTCCCACAACACACACGACAAGAAGCCTAACGCCGGGAGTTTTCATTTAATCAGAAACCAATGCTTACTTCACTGTTGAGGGTCACACACACACACACACACACGCACAAACAAAAACACACAGACACACACACACACACACACACATACACGCACAAACAAAAAACACACACAGGACAGTCCACTCAACCCTTGTGATGTCATGGGAGCCAGGGAAGAGATCCTGTGTGTAATTAACAGCAGATTGTTTTCACAGGCTAAAACACTGAGGCCCAGAGCACTGGGAACCTGGGGAATCCATCACAGTATCCCGTCAACTTTTAACACGTCCAGGACCATCCATCATGTCAGCCATGACTGTCACGACGCCTCTCTCTCTCTGTCTCACTCTCCCACCCAAACTCCTATTTCTCCCCCCCCCCCCCCACCCCTGCCTCTTTCTCCCACATTTACTCTCCATTTTCCCCGTCATAAATCCAGCAGACTCTGGGAGTTTTTGCTCGGTGATGAACGCGAGTGAGGCTTTTTATTTGTGAATCCTTCCTGTGGTCAGCGAGTTGGCCGGTGTTGGCCTGCGGGGCTTCGGTTACTCTGAGCTTTCTCACAGCGCCGGCCAAGGGATGACTACACACAGCGCTGCTGCAGCGAAGGAGGAGACGGGTTCTGGCGCAGCGCGGCGCGGCGCAGAGTGTGGAGCGGTCATGGCAGAAATGGCACGGCGTGCAGATTTCACACCTCCCTCACGAGTGACTGCAAATTTCCTGTACTGCGCTTTTGATTGGAAACACATTGGAAACATCTTTTCATGATCGCACTTACAGCGTATGAAAGAAAGAGAAAAGAGAAGAAAAAAAAAACAGAGCAGGGAAAAGGTCCAAAATATGACTAACGCTAAAGCGCGCTGAGCTAACTTTGGACCCGGCAAATGTTTTTTATATTCTATTTTTCCAAGCTTGAATAAATCAGCAATGTGCTGAGTTTAAGCTAAGACAGCACAGAAGGTTATAAATCAAATAGCCTACGTGATGAGAAGCAGGCTAAATGAATGCTCTTCAGATGCTGGAGGAGTGGACCCACTTACACAGTAGTCTGTCCCATACAAGTGAGAATTCTATCAAAACGGTCCCTGTGAAGCAGGCGTGGGTCAGCGCGCTCCATTCATACTTATCACGCCAAAGTGACCCTGCCTGTGTGTGTGTGTGTGTGTGTGGGGGGGGGGGGGGGGGGGGGGGCTCTGGCAGACCTTCCCGCACTTCCGGGCCAAGAGATCGCAATCGTCATTATTATAATACCACTCACTCCGGGCTAATAAAACACTACAAATAATGCACTGTACCCCACCACCACCACACAACCACTCTCTCTCCTCTGCTCGGTTCTCTGCCAGCGCTTTCAATCGCATTGTTCAAGGCGACGCTGATCTGTCTGGTTTGTTGGTCTGTATCTGAGGTGCCTGTGAAGCAGGGAAGAAGGTGCTGTATTGTATTGTGCTAGGCAGCAGCGTGGTGTGTTCTGTTACAGCTGTGGTGTGTTGTGCTTTAGAAACAGAGAGGAGCTGGCTGAGGAACAGCCTGAGAAAGCCTGACGGCGAGCCCAGAGATTCCCCGTGGCAGCTTTTGCCACTCCGTCGTAAACAAAACACAAGATGTCTTCCTCCTCTTCCCACACCAGCGGGACTCGCTCTGCCAAACAGAAGAATCGCTATCGCAGCCTCGTCTCCTTTCTCTGTCTGTCTGTCTGTCTGTCTGTCTGTCTTTCTGTCTGTCCCTCTCTCTCTGCGTCTCCTACAATATAAACAAAGGAGATCAGCTGAGGCTTTACCTCGATGAGAGCAACAATGAGGCCGACGTGTAAGGAGACAAAACAAACGTGTGCTGGGGATCAAAGAGGAGCGAGGAAGAGAGAGATGCTAAAGACGACAAAATGCAAAGCAAACAAAAACAAACAATGAGCACGACTTGTCATTCATGACGCCACGAAGGCAAAAACCACAGACATACATCACTACACAGCGGGCCTACAAGCCTGTTCTCACACACACACACACACACAAATATTCACACACATTTAGTCCTTATACACTCCGTCTCCTATCATGCTAGTCCTTATACACTCCTACGAAGCTAGTCCTTATACACTCCTACCATGCTAGTCCTTACACACTCCTACCATGCTAGTCCTTACACACTCCTATCATGCTAGTCCTTATGCACTCCTACCATGCTAGTCCTTATACACTCCTATCATGCTAGTCCTTACACACTCCTACCATGCTAGTCCTTATACACTACCATGCTAGTCCTAATACACTCCTATCATGTTATTGCTAGTCCTTATACACTCCTATCGTGCTATTGCCAATTTGCTAGTCCTTATACACTCCTATCATGCTAGTCCTTATACACTCCTATCATGCTAGTCCTTATGCACTCCTACCATGCTAGTTCTTATACACTCCTATCATGTTAGGCCTTATACACTCCTACCATGCTAGTCCTTATACACTCCTACCATGCTAGTTCTTATACACTCCTACCATGCTAGTCCTTATACACTCCTATCATGTTAGTCCTTATACACTCCTACCATGCTAGTCCTTATACACTCCTATCATGTTAGGCCTTATACACTCCTACCATGCTAGTCCTTATACACTCCTACCATGCTAGACTAACTAGAGTGAGTAAACGTAAATTAGAGCCAAGTGTGGTAGAATGGGGGCCCTAAGGCAGGTTTACATACCATTGTTTGTCCCCCCCCCCTCTCTCTCTCTCTCTCTGTAGACCCTGAGTGTCTCTCCCACCAGGAGTGGGATAAGCCAGCTAAGATAGGAGAGAGCTTGCTGTAGTAGAGAGCTGAC
>NC_139646.1:21212719-21227719 GCF_964638095.1 Poromitra crassiceps
GCATAAGGCTCACGGAGAGGGAGTGAGAGAGTCGGACGGGGGGGTGGGGGGTGCAGACGGAGGAGAAGGAGAAGGAAAAAAAAGAAAAACAAAACAAGAGGAGCGAGTCAATGTTGGAAGAGTGTGCAGCACGACCGCTGGCAAACCCGAGTGCAGCTTCTTTTTTCCCCCTTCTTTCTCTCTCCAACTCTGTCTCTCTCTCTCTCTTTCTCTCTTCCTCTCCACTTTCCTTCTCTAACCATTGACTGAGTCTGTGCCAACACGCACAGGGCCCACCTATTTGGCAGCGAGTCTGGAGCAGCCCAGCCAATACGCACGCTCGCAGCGCTGAAAGGGAGGGGAGAGAGAGGTGGCACTGTGGCAGAGGGAGAGGGACAGGGAGGGGGGGTGGTGGGGGGTTGGTTGGTTGGTTGGTTGGTTGGTTGGTTGGTTGGTGGCTGGTAGCGGAGAGAGAGAGAGAGCGAGAGAGCGAGAGAGAGAGAGAGAGCGATAGGGAGGGAGGGAGAGACAGGGATTGTATGGCGCAGGCAGAAGGCATGTCATTAGCCAAATAGACAAGTTCCAATGTAGTGCAAAGGCAAAGTCCAGAGGATATTAATTTTACATGCGTCCAATCCAGACAGCACCCGCCTTCTACAGCCCCTCCCCATGCCCCCCCCCCCCACCTTTCCGTCACCAACACGCTCACTACCATCCCAACAAACCAGCTCGCTCTCCAACTGCAGTAACAACCCCCCCTCCCTCCCCCCCCTGCCTCTCTCTCTCTCTCTGCTCGCGTTACACCACCTTGGCACGGGATGGCATGAGAAAACACAGGCCCAAAATCCCACTAGACCCTCAGACCAGCAGCTGCTCCTGGATTTACCACACAAACAAAGAGAGAGTGTGTGTGTGTGTGTGTGGGGGGGGGGGGGGGGGGGGGTCGGTTAGGGAGACAGAGCCCCGTTACCCCCCAACAAAAAATACCGTCCAAAAACACGCTCTCCTGTTTCAAAATGCACTCTCACGTCCAAGCGAGCCCTCTCTCTCTCTCTCTCTCTCTCTCTCTATCCTTCTCTTTTTAACAGCCCCCGACAGCACAGAAAAACACATGAAAAGTTTCTGCAAAATTAGCCAGCAATCCGGTTGGCGCGTGAGAGACAGGATTCAGGGGACAATGACAACTGAAGCTGCTGCGTCGGAGCGCTTCATGTAAGTAGCCTATACATGTTAAGCTGTTTACCAAGGCAAGCGCATATTAAATCTCCCCAAAATAGGCTATACCCCCCCCCCCCCTTCCCTGAGATTCAGAAAGCTCAGCCTAACACTTTCAGAATGGGTCAAATGTGCCGCTCTCTGTACTGTGTGAAACGCTCCTCTCTTTTATACTGTACTTTCCTTGTCACAGCATGCACATTGCTTATATTTGCATCAAGTGTTGCATTGTAAAGTCCACAGTGAGACATGGTTGGGGACTGGACGGCAGAAGAAAGCCAGGGAGTTCAGGGCTGTGGAGCTGCCCTCCTGGCAAGCGTTGTGTCCCGTCCTCATTGGCTGACCCCTGTGACCTCAGCGGGACGAGCTGTGCCCGCCGCTCCATGGGAAAAATATCCCAGACACAAAGGAAATTTAGTACTCACCCAGGACCAATTTGATGTCAAAAAGCGATATGTCTCGGCGCTGGCTCGTGAAATTAAAATCTTCTTCTCATTAGAAGCGCGTTCAAATGTCATTCTTCCAAGTTTACAAAAATAAAAAACACATTTGCTCATTTGTGCCGTCTTAATTACACAAATCAGTCAATCAGCATCAAAGGAATTACAGCGACATTGTCAAAACGGGAATGGAAGCAGCGGGCAGCCACAAAAAGCTAACTTGTCATTCTGGTTCTGGCGAAGTTGAGGGCCCGGCCATTTGATTGTGGGTGGAAGCCCCCCGTTGTGCAGCGGGGCGGACTGTCTGTGTGAACGCCCTACAAAGGCCACAGTCCTCTGGTTGGCTCCCAGGACCAGCACATTTAGCCCGGTCTGCTCCCCTTGTCCCCATCTGACAGGGGAGCCACAGCCTGGGCGACTGGCTGGCTGGCATGTCTGTCTGACTGACTGACTGACTGACCGACCGTCTGTCTCTCTGACTGACTGGCTGGCTGTCTGTCTTACTGGCTGGCAGGCTGACTGGCTGGCAGGCTGTCTGTGTGTGTGTCTGACTGGCTGGCAGCCTGACTGGCTGGCTAGCTGCACGACTGGCTGGCTGGGTGAATGACTGTTTGGCTAGCTGGATGGATAGGTAGCTGGCTAGCTAGCTGCCTGGCTCCTGGCTGCTAGCGCTAGGGGAGGGGGGGATGTAGACCCCATCTGGACCTTGCCGAGCCGGGCCGGCTGCCGATTGCTCATGCTAACATACGCCTGCCTCACACAGCCACACTGGAACATGTGCAAAATGTGGGAATGAGAGAAGATGGCGGTGGAGGGGCTGCGGGGGGGGGATATGGGCAAGGGAACATGAGGAGATGGACTTAGACTAAAGGGGAGAGTGAGTGTGTGTTTGTTTTTTGTTTTTGAGGAATAAGAATGAGACTGAGGTGTGATGGTGACTTATTTGGGAAGAGGAAAGGGAGCTGGACTTTTGGACGAGTGGGAGGCAGAGGAAGGAGAGCGGCGATACGTGTCCAACAGCTGCAGTGCCAAGACTCCAATATTCTTGTCTTCTTCCTCCATCTAATATCTATATCATCACACAGTCACAAACCGGCAAAATAACAATAAACAAGATGATTATCAGGGAAATCCAAACCGCTCCTTTGTCCATTCAAACTAGCAACATATTTGTCTTTTGTGCTTCCAGCTCTGCTTTTTTTTTCCAGTAACAAAGCTCTCATTGACTCGTCATATAATGAAAAGAGGATTTTGAATCTACAAATTAATCCATATTATTTACCAAGTACTATTTGTATATAAAAACATAATCCTTCGACAAAGCCCCGTTTTTTTTAAATCACTTAGTTAAATCCGCTGCCAGGCCTATTATGATCATAAACTGGACCGAATGCAAAATTATATACAGCAGCATAAAAAAGGTCTGTGCACAATTTGCAGTTGAGGCAAAAAATATTTTATGATTTTGGCCAAGAAAGTAGTCTATGTGGCACCCTACCATTTAATGCCTCCAATTTATATAACTTTTCAAAACCCACATTTCTTGTAGCTTGTTAGGGAAGGGTTTGTTCTATTTGCCCGGTAAGAGTGTGTGCAGAGGGAGGGAGGAGGGAGGTGGTGGGGCCTCTGGACTGTGGAGGTATCTGTTCTGTAATACGTAGTTGGACTGGGAGCTCATCTTATCTCTGCATGCCATGCTCCCTCTTTCTAAACACGTTGACCTTTTGTTCGCCAGGCTGGGCAAGACAATCTCCCCTCCTGGCCTGACACAGCCCGGGGTACTATACAGAGCGAGAGAGAGGGCAGGGAAGAAAGCAAAACCGCCACAGTTTTTTTTTATTAAGAAGAGGCCCACAACTGCCAAAAAGAGACACAAAGGAAAAGAATGGGAGCCTATAAACCTGGCCTATTGTTAAATTCAACCCAAATCTCCAGGAGTATTTATACAAGCTCCATAGGCTATCAACCAACCACCGATTTACATAAAATCACACCTTATCACAGCAACATACATAGGGCTGTGTGCACTGTGCAGGTTCACTGCGAGGTCAACTATCAGGTCACTTGAGGAAAGAGTCTGACAGTGCTACAGTTAACACGCATGACTGTTATAGGAGTGGATAGCATGGGCTAAAAATACATTGGTTCAAATGGGAAGCTAATCTTTGTCCACCACCTATTTGCGGACGCATGCCCTAATGCTGAAAATGAACTACCGCTAACGTTAAATGACTGGCCTTCGGACTATTTTAAAACGCAAGTCAAGAATTAAATTAAAGACGCTACGTTAGCTTTGGCTAGAGTCCTCTAGTAAGAGAGTGGCGTCAGCGGAGGACCAAAATGCAAGAATCATTAGCCAATGAACAGCCAGGAATGGGTCTCGCGCTACTTTTGCATGCTAAAATAAAGCAGATAATGTACAATTTGATTAATTTCAAGGGATGAAAAACCCTTTCAAAGTACAACACTGTCTATTTTGATGCAACTCGACAATGCTGCTTTTTTTACTGAAGAGTTCCACTTTCTACTTCCTGGTAAAAAACTGGTCCATTGGAGTGAATGGAGATGTCGGAACTCTTCTATTATACGGCTCTGGCTTTGGCTATAAAAAAAAAAACAAGCTATACATGCGCATGCGTTAAAGTGCCTCTCTAATCTTAAATGGAGCACGTAGCCTACCTGAGTCTCGTGCCAAAAAATGCTCTCTCTCGACAAGACTGTATCAATGGCCTCGGCATGAAATGCCCTGTATTATAGTTTGTTTTCCAAAACGCCAATAATTACATATTTCTCAAACAGAATAAAAAAATAAACAACAATACCGAGGGGTTGAATTAACGTCGTTACCTCCGTCACCGTGAAAACCAGTGAATCTGTCACCACCGTGGAGTTTTGGCTAACGCCGCCCTCTCTTCTCTCTCTCATTCGGCTTGGTTTTGATGGACGGTGTTTGTAGCGTCTTTCTGCTTTTCTCCTTGTGTTCCTTGTCCGCCCGGTAAGTAAAAAATGTCTCAAATGTCTTCATGACGGACAGTCAAACTGCTCAATAAGGTCAGTTAACTTAACTTGGCGTGTTGTGTACAGCAGCTCAGCTCAGTATCAGCACCACGCGCGCGCCTCTGTCAGGGACCAGGGCTAAACTACATTAGGCTGAATGGGTCAAAATTAATAGCCTACTACAAAGTCAAACTGGTATTATAAAAGTTGGCGGAGCTCTGTGGTGCACAAAATTAATAGCCTAGGTTTTAACGTTTGTTTTATTTAAATGGATATTAGGCCTATACACAGCCTAGATGCTGATTATTATTATTATTATCTGTGGCCTAATTGAACTCATAAACATTTTGTTAAATAAAAAGATGGTAAACTGAATGGATGTAGGTTTACCCTCCTTTAGAGCTATAGGCTACTTGCAGGGATAAAACCATAACCTGGGCGTATTTACTTTGTAGGCCCTACTAGCCTACAGGAATGAGTGACACATATAGTCAATAAATGCCTAAGTGCTGACATCTAGATTGGAAATGTGGGTGAGCAAGATCAGATCATATTTTATTTTCTGCCACATCCTGCTCGATGAGGACGCCTTGGTGTGAGTCAGTCACCATGGCGTTTATTTATTATTATTTATTATTTGTATTTATTTTCTATTTTCTTTATTGGGAGGTGCATGCAATTACATTTTTCCTTTTAGTGGGTATTGGGTAATGCTGTTTCAGACACGCAAATCCTAAACAACAGTTGACTTTAGCATTATTGACTAAAAATTAAATAATGATAAACTGATCAATTGCAATTCACTGCTACAATAATTCCAGCAAGTAGGCTAAATACATAGCTCAAATAAAAAATGAAAAATAATATAGAATGAGGGGGGGATCCGCGCTCAGTGAGTGTAGCCCTAAATAACCTTGCTTTGTTCATTTAGGCCTAAATGAATGAACGCACCTAGGTGTTTCCTTAAAGGTCATGCTTGCTTGTCATATCCATCATGAACTAAATTATCTGAATTTCTTGACAGTCTAAGGAGTTAATTTAAAAACGTTATCTGCAAACATAAATTAGCCTATAGAACAGTTCCAAAATCTAAAGCCTGCGAATGGTTGCATCTTGAACAATGAAGCATAGGCCATACACCATGCAGGCCTCCAGCCTCATTTTAATGTGCACATAGGCCTACTGTATGAAATTCGTTTTAAAACAAAGAGACATTATTTAGTCATCTAAATTGCTGCTTAAATATAATTTTAATCTAAATATTGATTTTGGCTGTTTTAATAGGCTAAAACAAAATCTAAATGTTTTTGTGATAAATATAATTATTTTTTTTACGTTTACAGTTACGTCATATAATTGTATATTGTATAGATAATCACGTTGGAATGATGAAAAAAATAGTAGCCTATCCACTGTCAATAGACTAATATCCTAAAGAAAATATATAATAGCCTATTATTTTTTCCCTTTTTCAAACTAGCTGAAGAAAGCCATGCAGACATTGTTGTGCTCGTTCGCTGTTTGTTTCAGGCCGCTCTGTGTTCATATCACTGAAAAGGAACAGAGCAGAGGCTAACGTTAATCCTAAATATAAGTCGGAAAACCGGCTTCGCTTCCAAGAACTTGACTGTGCAGGCCAGATTTGTCAGAGGAAATTAAATTACGGTAGGCTAGTCCCAATCATGCGCTTTTACTGGGGGGGAAAGACGCCTGATCCGATAAAGACGCTCCTGTGATGACAGGTGATGGCAACGCACGCACGCGCGCGCACGCACACACACACACACGCACGCACGCACACACACACACACACACACACACACACACACACACACACACACACACACACACACACACACACACACACAGGGGGAGAGAGAGAGAGAGAGAGAGATTGCTTTAAATGCTTTTTAAACATGTAGATAGGCTATAGCTTTAGGACATGTCACGACTGGCTTTAACTGACATCTCCTGTGTAAAGTCACATATTGACAGGTACTGTGATGGGAAAGAGTGTGAGAGACCTGGTCTATTTCCCTGTGTGTGTGTGTGTGTGTGTGTGTGTGTGTGTGTGTGTGTGTGTGTGTGTGTGTGTGTGTGTGTGTGTGTGTGTGTGTGTGCGTGTGCGTGTGCGTGTGCATGCGTGCGTGCGTGCGTGCGTGCGTGTATGTGTGTGTGTCACTCATGTCCTATAATCTGTGCAAAGTTTCTTGAACTGTCTGTCGTATAAAAAAAAAGTAGAGAAAATACAAAATACAAAAATAACCTCACCACACTCGTTCTAAACTTTGCACAAAACAGAGAGCTCGGAGCATTCACACACATGCAGCACAGGCAGGCTGCCATTTTAGTCCACTCTCTCTGTGCAGAGAAATAAAGGAAAGAGAGAGAGAGAGAAAACAGAGAAAAGCAGGAGGAAAAAAGTTTCTGCGGCTCGAGCCAAGTTTCCGTGTTTTCTTCCCGTGAGGAGGAGCGGGCGCGCGCAGCAAAAGTAAGGTGCACACACACACAGAGCGGAGCGGGGGCCAGAAGTCACACCGGAGAGGTGACGGGTTCGCAAAACCTCACAAGCAGGGACAGAGACGAATTAAGGACACGCTGACGTGAACTAGTACAAGTCGGGGAAAAAATAATAAGTGTATTCTCTCTTAGCTCTCTGCAGCCTCTCATTCAAGCTCTGTCTCTCTCTCTCTCCACAAACACACACACACAGGTCCCCTTCAAATCTTCCTCCTGAATTTCTTCTATTCACTGATGACTCACTGCCAGTTCTGCTTTCCCCCATCCAGCTCCAGCCTATTCACCCATTCTGTTCCCTGGAAGAGGAAAAAACTTCCCTCCTCTCCAGCCCCCCCCCCCCCCCCCCCCCCCCCCCCCCACCCCCCCCCCCCCATCCCATCGGTGCAGATTGTGATGTTCAAAGTGTGTCTGTGCATCGTTGGTAATTACGCCTGTTTACACACTGAAGCATTACTATGTGTGAAAGTCTGGAAGCCATTTGTTGGGATGAGGCTGAGAGAGGAAGATGGAGCGGAGCGTGCTTTAAGCAGCTCCAGAGACACACGGGGACTGATACGAGTTCCTGACAGGACGACAGACCTGATACAAGGTCCTGACAGGACAACAGACCTGATACGAGCTCCTGACAGGACGACAGACCTGATACAAGCTCCTGACAGGACGACAGACCTGATACGAGTTCCTGACAGGACGACAGACCTGATACAAGCTCCTGACAGGACGACAGACCTGATACGAGTTCCTGACAGGACGACAGACCTGATACAAGCTCCTGACAGGACGACAGACCTGATACGAGTTCCTGACAGGACGACAGACCTGATACAAGCTCCTGACAGGACGACAGACCTGATACGAGTTCCTGACAGGACGACAGACCTGATACGAGCTCCTGACAGGACGACAGACCTGATACAAGGTCCTGACAGGACGACAGACCTGATACGAGCTCCTGACAGGACGACAGACCTGATACGAGCTCCTGACAGGACGACAGACCTGATACAAGGTCCTGACAGGACGACAGACCTGATACGAGCTCCTGACAGGACGACAGACCTGATACGAGCTCCTGACAGGACGACAGACCTGATACGAGCTCCTGACAGGACGACAGACCTGATACAAGGTCCTGACAGGACGACAGACCTGATACGAGCTCCTGACAGGACGACAGACCTGATACGAGCTCCTGACAGGACGACAGACCTGATACAAGCTCCTGACAGGACGACAGACCTGATACGAGCTCCTGACAGGACGACAGACCTGATACGAGCTCCTGACAGGACGACAGACCTGATACAAGCTCCTGACAGGACGACAGACCTGATACGAGCTCCTGACAGGACGACAGACCTGATACGAGCTCCTGACAGGACGACAGACCTGATACAAGGTCCTGACAGGACGACAGACCTGATACAAGCTCCTGACAGGACGACAGACCTGATACAAGCTCCTGACAGGACGACAGACCTGATACGAGCTCCTGACAGGACGACAGACCTGATACAAGGTCCTGACAGGACGACAGACCTGATACAAGGTCCTGACAGGACGACAGACCT
The DNA here is from genome assembly GCF_964638095.1 of Poromitra crassiceps. Classification (NCBI taxonomy): domain Eukaryota; kingdom Metazoa; phylum Chordata; class Actinopteri; order Beryciformes; family Melamphaidae; genus Poromitra; species Poromitra crassiceps. Next base: position 21,221,442 of record NC_139646.1, read on the forward strand.
GATACAAGCTCCTGACTGGACGACAGACCTGGGCAAAATTAGCCTCAAATATGCTTTTGAAAAATGTGTGCACTGGATGAAATCTGGGCAGACTATTTCAGCCTCGAATGTAAGCACATCAAAGATAACATCAAGGTCTCGTTCTGCTTTTTATTCCAAGTCTCCCAAATTAATTCAACTGGCATTTTCTCGAGGTTTGCTTTGGTTCTGCAGGGCTTGCATTTGCCAGAATTCCACCTTAAAAAAAAAAAGTTAATTATAAAGGTAACCGTAACCTCAGAAGAAACTAGATCCCAAACTTCAATTTTAATAGCTGGAAAAAATACATTTTGTGCTCATCAATTGTTGAATATATTGGGGGGGTTTTTCCTCACTTTGCGGTATAGTGTTTTTGTGACAATAACCATTCAAAGCTTATACCAAAATGCACTGTGGGAACTGAATGTCAAATATGGTATATTTAACTCCTGTTAATGAGTCCTAAAGCCAGCGGTGATCTTGATAACAGCGCAGCCAATTAGAAAGAAGTGCTTTTTGGAGGGCTATGGGTCTAAATAAACCTGGGCAAAATCATAAAGCTCAAACTCAATTAAGAGATTGCACTGCTGTTTGACTGACAAACCATGATTTGATACAACCATTTCAGCATGTGAGTGAATATAGGCCATATAGGATTACATATGTGGACATACAGTGTGTGCAAGTCAACTCATATATTCCATGTGTACAGTACGTGTGTTTACATTACCAGGGCTTCTATAGCGTCACTGTGGCTACAGATACGTCGCTGAGAGCCGCCCCTCCCAAACACACACACACACACATGCACACGCACGCACACACACACACACACGTGCGCACAGCACACGCATGCACACACACACACACACACGCATGCACACACACACACGTACTGCTGTTGTAGTATTATTTGCCTGGATGCTGCAGTAAAAGTGAATGTACAGCATTTTCCCTTCAAGGCGGCCATTCCTGTTAAGGTCAAGTGGGCAGTGTGTGTGCGTGACCCTCAGGGTGGATCTATGTGTGCGTGTGCGTGTGCAGATGGATGTGTGTGAGTGTCTATGCATGCCTGTGTGTGTGTGTGTGCGTGTGTGTGTGTGTGTGTGTGTGTGTGTGTGTGTGTGTGTACTGTACATGTGTGCGTGTGTATGAAGGAAGGAGCAGAGCAGCCTGGCAGCTTCCCGCTCTAACGACAGGGGAGGAGAACGTCCGTCTCACACCCACCCCTCTCTCTCTCTCTCTCTCTCTATCCCTCTCTCTCTCTCTCTCACACACACACACACCTACACGTGGCGTTCCAGTCAGCACATGCCAACGGCGGCTACAGGCCCCGCCCACAGCTGTGGTGGGTGGGTGGGAGAGGGGGCGGGGCTTGTTCACATAAATACAGCAGGAATCAAGCAGATCATCGATCTCGATATCTCCCCCTCTGCTCTGCCAGCCAGCAGCCAGCCTGCCTGCCTGCCTGCCTGCCTGCCTGCCTGCCTGCCTGCCTGCCTGCCTGCCTGCCTGCCTGCCTGCCTGCCTGCCTGCCTGCCTGCCTGCCTGCCTGCCTGCCTGCCTGCCTGCCTGCCTGCCTGCCTGCCTGCCTGCCTGCCTGCCTGCCTGCCTGCCTGCCTGCCTGCCTGCCTGCCTGCCTGCCTGCCTGCCTGCCTCTCTCTCTCTCTCTCTCTCTCTCTCTCTCTCTCTCTCTCTCTCTCTCTCTCTCTCTCTCTCTCTCTCTCTCTCTCTCTCTCTCTCTCTCTCTCTCTCTCTCTCTCTCTCTCTCTCTCTCTCATTCTTTTCTCCCTCCCTCGCCCTGCCAGTCGGCGAGGCGAGATGCCAACCTTTTTCCCCCCAAAGTGCCCTCACCCCTTTATGCAAATGCATCACCGCTAGCCCAACTCACACATTCATTCTGTACCCCCCCCCCCCCCCACCACCACCCTCCATAGCTTCCTCTCTTTCTTTTCACCTCTTGGTCTCTCTCTCTCTTTCCTTTCCTTCTTCAACCAGATTGTTGTTGCTGCACTTTTACCATCCCTCGCTCCGGTGTTACTTTCCCGTTTCACCCTCCAACGCTCAGTCTGGGCAAGTGTGTGTGTAGGCCGCACCATATACTGTATCTGCATATATATATACGGTATATATCGCATATATATACATATCGGTATCGGCCAATGTTATTCATATTGAGAGGAAACAATGTGGTAGGCTGAATTATGATTTATGGGCCTTTCCAAATGTTTTGGAAATCACTTTCCACAACAACTTTTCACAAAACCTTTTTCTGTTTACATGTGTTTTTCAGTATTATGTACAAAATTTGATTATCATAGAAACTTGTTTTTATACAGATCATATCGACATCATCGGTTATCAGTAATGTCCTCCATATAAATAGTTATTGGTATCGACCAAAATGTCCTTATCGGTGCATCCCTATGTGTGGGCGCTCTCTCTATCTCCATCGCTAGCCCTCGCCCCCCTCCCTGCCCTGCGCCCCCCCTCCCTGCCCTGCACCCCCTCCCTGGCCTGCACCATCTCTGCCCTCCACCCCCTCCCCTCCCGCTCTGCGTTCACTGTGGAACTCCTTCCTCCTCCCTGACTCACACAGCTTGACTCAACCAGTCTCAAACTTGTACACTCACTCCTTGGCCGTTGCCAGACAGGCAAGTGCAGAAACTCCCTTTGCCTTCTGAGCTCTCTCTCTCCCTCCCCCCTCTCTCCCACTCCAACACACACACACACACACACACACACACACACCACACCTGGCAGGCGATGGCTCTCCACCCACATAGCTCATTTGACTATATAGTATCAACACAGATTTGCTCTGGCACTTCGTTTAAAGGGAGAGAACTCCTCCCCTGATAAATCCCTGCAACTGCTCCGCGTCAGTCTATAACAGTCAATGTAAAAATAGACGGTGTCTTTATAGGCGACATGGTCATTTGTATAACCATTATAGCATCTGTCAGCATGATAGGATCAAATGTATCATTTGGGAGAAGCCAGGTGGCGGGATCCTCCTCTCCACTGCAAAGTACAACTGCTCTCCCTTCACACAGGAATGTAGGCTACAGTACAGCAAGGGCTGCGTTTGGGACAGGTTAACACGTTACGTTTTGAGCACATTTTGTACACATCATTTTGAACAAGAGATGCGTGCTGTCCCCAAACCAACATCCCAAATGTGTTGAAACCACACCTCTTTTTCATGAGGATATAACCCTCCAATTCAAATTAAAACATAAAAAATGATAAAATTTTATTTATAAACTATATCGTTTATAAAATAACATTTTATCATTTTTTTAATGTTTTAATTTGAATTGGAGGGTTATGCTCCTCAATAAATAGGATTAGAAAATCAATCAATGTCAAGGCCTTTCCAAACTCATTGGATAAACTCAAAAATGCATCGTGGTCAAGCTAACAACAACAAGGCTGTTTTTCGGACTTTCTGAAAAGATATTATATAAAGAGATAAAGGGTTTTCAACCAGACAACAGCAATACTGATTAAGATATTCAAATTCAAATTTTGCTAATTGATCTAAATGATTGTGTGTAAAAAGGGTTGAATCGGAGCAAATACCATCTCAGTATCATTTGAGTCAGTTGAAGTCATTTGAATTGACAAATCTATAGTAGAATGATAATGAGTTAGTGCGTTGACTTTTAATTATAAGATAATATCCTCCTCGTCTCCCTGTGCCAATGAATAAATAATAATAAAATAATAAAATATAAAACAAATGTCTCACAAAGCAAAGAAGAAAATGTTTTACTGGCATTGCAGATGGAAAAGCGAACCCACGGCAGCTCCTCCCTATCAGGAACGATTTTAATTCCGTTTATCGCCCGAGCTGGAGCTCTGCCTGCGCCGGGCTGGCACTGCGAGGGTTAACAGTGGGGCCTCTGCCTGGGTGCTCCGTCTAGTCTGCAGTGCAAGGGTTAAAGAGAGGGCCGCTCCTATCCCACTCCGAGCCCATCACATCCCAAGGTGCCTGTACCAAATAGCTGCCACGGGCGTTGGGGGGGTTAAAACGTGCCTGTTTCAAATGGCTGCCACAGGCATTGGGGGGTTTAAAGTGAGACAGGCTTTTATTTTGGCGGCGGGGGGAAAGGTTACGCCCACCCCTGTGGTTGGCAGCGGAAGGGTTAAAGGTCGTCTTGCCCATTTTTTGAGTGGCATCCCCTGCAGGGCCAGCTCCATGCCAGGCCGGAAGAAACAGAGGACACACACACATACACACATAAACACATACAAGAGGCAGGGGCGGGTTTAGGCCCTATACAATCCCAAATCGTCCCGTCTCTCACTTTGAAATCCATTCTTTCTATTCACCTTATGTTGCCACGCCCACTTTTTATCTTCCGTGTTAGACGCAATTGTATTTGTTCTTCCGGTTCAGCGTTAAGTATGAATGAAGTTTGGCAACATTCAGCAGCTACACTGCGGCGAGTGTGGCCAACTTCAGTTAAGCTACATGCTCATAGCGTTACTGCTGCGAGGAGCCGATGGCCGGTCGGCATTTAACATTAGTTACAAAAGCACGTCGACAGTGTTTCCTCACTGCCAGTACAGTCGGGGTTGACAGATACCAGCTAGTCCGACCGGTCACACAGCCAGTCCTCGCTGCTCGTTAAAAACCTCCAAATAGGCCTTATTCTGATAAACTGGTCACATAATTTGGAATGTTACGTTATCATCCGAAAAAATATAAAAACTTTATAACAGTTTGTTATTTTGCTTGAAAACAGCTTTTTGGCAAGTCTAAAAATGAATAAAAAAGGTAGGAGTAATCTACTTCCGGGTGTAAAACGGAATAGCGATTACAAAATGACGTCATGCAGAAGCGTCTGGATATGAGCAAATGATAAGGTGAATAAATAAATGTGGGTAGATTTTAGTTTGTTTTACTTCTCTCTCAGAAACGAATGCAGTGGGCAAGGACTTAAAAGTCAAGGGGTAGAATGTCACTAGAAGTTGGAGCTATAGCCTGACAGACTAGTCATGGTGGGCATGACTCAAAACTGAAATAATTGACTGTAACAAAAAGAGGGCTGTTCTTCAATAGTCATTTGCCAATAAGTTCAGTACATTAGTACAGGAGAGGAAACACAAAGCTCATCTCATAACCAACTCTTTTTTTCAAGATTGTGTCCTACAGCGAGGGCCAGGGGAAGAGAGCCAGACACAGGCGCAGACAGGCGTCTTCTGAGTGCGTGTGTGCGTGCTTGTGTGTGTGTGTGTGTGTGTGTGTGTACGTGTGTGTGTGTGTGTACGTGTGTGTACAGTTATCTCCTCGGGCGACCGCGCTCGCTGACTCCCCGGCCTGAAACTACCACCTCTCTGTGACCTCAGGAGCGCCGCAGCACCGCAGGCAGACAGCCATAAGTACATGTCCTCACAAGGGACATAAGACAGAGGAAAAGCCACCTCGATAAAAAGGCACCTCGCAGACGGGCGAGGGAGGGAGAGACTCAAACGGCACACTGCACGTCACCCTACATGTTCCAAATTAGGTTTCTATTTATTCCAAACAACACCGCGTCATTCCGCACATTATGAAGAAAACAGGGACGTTTATGTGTAACGCAATTACATGCCCATTGCTTATGTTATGTAGGCCTAAAATGATTCAAACAAAACGCTTTTGTACACTATAGTAATAGAGTGACGCAGGAATGAGTTCTAAAACCCGGAAAAGATTCCCTCGTCTCAAAGTCGTTTATAGATGCCTGGAATAATCTCTGGTGGTTACTTGTTTTTTTAGGATGCTTGCACGTTTTGTTCAGCAAGATCATCTGCACAAACAAACACCACTTTTATGATTTTTAAGCGTTCTCTGGCAATCGCAATGGTATGAGAAGATATGATCACAGCTTAATATGTGATGGTATGAGAAGATAGTAGCATCACAGCTAAATGTGATGGTATGAGAAGATAGTATCACAGCTAAATGTGATGGTGTGAGAAGATAGTAGTATCACAGCTAAATATATTATGGTATGAGAAGATAGTATCACAGCTAAATATGTGATGGTATGAGAAGATAGTATCACAGCTAAACGTGTGATGGTATGAGAAGATAGTATCACAGCTAAATATGTGATGGTATGAGAAGATAGTATCACAGCTAAACGTGTGATGGTATGAGAAGATAGTATCACAGCTAAATATGTGATGGTATGAGAAGATAGTATCACAGCTAAACGTGTGATGGTATGAGAAGATAGTATCACAGCTAAACATGTGATGGTATG
>NC_139646.1:21232719-21234011 GCF_964638095.1 Poromitra crassiceps
GAGAGGAAACAATGTGGTAGGCTATCTATGATGTATGGGCTATTCCAAATGTTTTGGAAATAAAGAAAGATTACTTTTTCAAATTGATAGTGTTTACATGTGTTTTTCATTATGCAAAAAATGTGACTACTAGAAATTTTGTTTTTATACAGATCATATCGACATCTGTAAAAATATCAGTTACCGGCAATGTTAATATCGGTGTTGGCCAAAGTGTTCATATCATCCCTAAAATCTAACAATAAAATATTGCCAGATTTGGGTCTGAGAGACAAAGTCAAATCAAATGGGGGTCCTACTGTGGCTCTAAATAATATCAAATACATTTCATATTTCATATTTCATATTTCTTGATATGAAAAAGGTTGAGAATCAGCTGGTCTAATAGCTCCATTGTCTGTCTGAGAAGGTCAAAAAGGACACACAGGACGTTCCAAATCCCCTGATGCAGTCACAGGTACACATAGTATGTAGTATCATGGCTGTGCAGGCAGGTGCACACACAGACACAGGCGTGCAGCCACAGGCCTCAGTCACATGTCTTTTGAAGCTGACTTATGCCTAATTGGCATTCAACATAATTAGACTGAGTGACTTCAAAGTTACACTCGCTTTTCATGTGGGTTTTCTGGTATTTCCGCCCTGCACAAACATACATACATACATTCATACATACATACACACAGTGCTAACCGCACGAATCATGCATATGCATAAAAATGTGGACAGGTGCACGCACACGCACACAAACACACACACACACACACACACGCACACAAACACACACACACAAACACATACACATCCACAGAGAGAGAGAGAGAGAGAGAGACCAGAAAGCGAGAGGGTCAACAAACAAGGGTCACTTTTGAATGGTCCGCACAGTTTGTTTGCTTAGCAGTGGTCAGTCAGGTTTTCACTTCGAAAAAACCTCCCCGGCCGAGACTCCCGTGGCAGAATTCCTCCTTTTAGACTCCGGAGAGAACATTCAAACAGTATTAATTCCCCTTGCTGGGAAAAGGGACTGCCTTTTCCCGGAGCAATCCATAACATCTGAATATAAAAATAAATACGCGGCGCGGGCGCGCGCTTAACCCCAAAGCCAGGAGGGAAGGGGGAAAAAAACTGCCGGGAAGTTTGACGGCGGTGGCGAATGTGTGTTTTCTCTGGGACATTTTTCTCTGTGTAGTCACTCTCTTTGCATACTACTACTACTACTACTACTACTACTACTACTACTACTCCTACTATCTTCTCTCTCTCTCTCTCTTTATCAATCTCTTTATTTAGGC
>NC_139646.1:21234211-21254211 GCF_964638095.1 Poromitra crassiceps
CTTGCTCAGAGGCTGTCTCCCTTCTCAGAGTCTGTCTCCCTGCTCAGAGAAGCTTTTCCCTGCTCAGAGGCTGTCTCCCTGTCTCCCCTGCACCAGAGGCTGTCTCCCTGTCTCACTGCTCAGAGGTTGTCTCCCTGCTCAAAGAGGCTGTATCCCTGCTCAAAGAGGCTGTCTCCCTGCCCAGAGGCTGTCTCCCTGTCTCCCTGCCCAGAGGCTGTCTCCCCTGGTCTCACTGCTCAGAGGTTGTCTCCCCTGCTCAGAGAGGCTGTCTCCCTGCTCAGAGGCTGCCTCCCCTGTTCAGAGGCTGTCTACCTGCTCAGAGACCCCCCCTCCTTGCTCAGATGTTGTCTCCCTGCTCAGAGGGGATGAACCCGGAGACACTGAGCCCTGGTCTATAACGCTCCAGCAGCATTTCATCAGCACCTGCGTGAAAGATACACAGCACAGACCAGGCCTCATCAATCTCTGCTAGCTGCCCTCCATCATTTAGACCAGGGCTGCAGAGGAGACCTGTCCAGGTCTTTCATCTGCTCAAACAGTTCATTCACTTCTTTTCTTTGGCTTATATTTAATGCAGCACAGACATAATGCAGATTAGGCAAACAAGCTATCAGTGGTTCTCAACGTGGGGTCCGTGGGAACCACTAGGGGGTCCTTGAGGGGGGTCCAGGGGGTCCCGAGCAAAATATATGAATTAATTATTAATTAATTAATTAAACTTCACCATTATTTCATTTACAAGAAGTGAACACAATTAGAGAATGTAGAACGAATGTTTTTGATCATAGTTTCACTGTTATATCTCTACCTACAATACAGATAGTCATGAAGTTCTGAACAAAAATCATATCTAATATTTTTTTTTTCCCCCTATCGGTCCCAATGAGCAAAATAATAGTAATATTGGTTATTGTATCGGCCACAATTTTATTATTGAGAGGAAACAATGTGGTAGGCTATCTATGATGTATGGGCTATTCCAAATGTTTTGGAAATAAAGAAAAGATTACTTTTTCAAATTGATAGTGTTTACATGTGTTTTTCATTATGCAAAAAATGTGAACTACTAGAAATTTTTGTTTTTTATACAGATCATATCGACATCTGTAAAAATATCAGTTTACCGGCAATGTTAATATCGGTGTTGGCCAAAGTGTTCATATCATCCCTAAAAATCTAACAATAAAATATTGCCAGATTTGGGGTCTGAGAGACAAAGTCAAATCAAATGGGGGGTCCCTACTGTGGCTCTAAATAATATCAAATACATTTCATATTTCATATTTCATATTTCTTGATATGAAAAAGGTTGAGAATCGGGGTCCTACTGGTGGCTCTAAATAATATCAAATACATTTCATATTTCATATTTCATATTTCTTGATATGAAAAAAGGTTGAGAATCAGCTGGTCTAATAGCTCCATTGTCTGTCTGAGAAGGTCAAAAAGGACACACAGGACGTTCCAATCCCCTGATGCAGTCACAGGTACACATAGTATGTAGTATCATGGCTGTGCAGGCAGGTGCACACACAGACACAGGCGTGCAGCCACAGGCCTCAGTCACATGTCTTTTGAAGCTGACTTATGCCTAATTGGCATTCAACATAATTAGACTGAGTGACTTCAAAGTTACACTCGCTTTTCATGTGGGTTTTCTGGTATTTCCGCCCTGCACAAACATACATACATACATTCATACATACATACACACAGTGCTAACCGCACGAATCATGCATATGCATAAAAATGTGGACAGGTGCACGCACACGCACACAAACACACACACACACACACACACGCACACAAACACACACACACAAACACATACACATCCACAGAGAGAGAGAGAGAGAGAGAGACCAGAAAGCGAGAGGGTCAACAAAACAAGGGTCACTTTTGAATGGTCCGCACAGTTTGTTTGCTTAGCAGTGGTCAGTCAGGTTTTCACTTCGAAAAAACCTCCCCGGCCGAGACTCCCGTGGCAGAATTCCTCCTTTTAGACTCCGGAGAGAACATTCAAACAGTATTAATTCCCCTTGCTGGGAAAAGGGACTGCCTTTTCCCGGAGCAATCCATAACATCTGAATATAAAAATAAATACGCGGCGCGGGCGCGCGCTTAACCCCAAAGCCAGGAGGGAAGGGGGAAAAAAACTGCCGGGAAGTTTGACGGCGGTGGCGAATGTGTGTTTTCTCTGGGACATTTTTCTCTGTGTAGTCACTCTCTTTGCATACTACTACTACTACTACTACTACTACTACTACTACTACTCCTACTATCTTCTCTCTCTCTCTCTCTTTATCAATCTCTTTATTTAGGCTGCCCGTTCTCCCTGTCCCTCTCTCTCCCTATCCCCCACTTCCCTCTCTCTCTCTCTCTCTCTCTCTCTCCTCTGCTGGCTGGCTGGACGCCCCCCTGTGCCAGTTAACTCACCACAAGCCAGAGGGAGGACCGCAAGAATGCTTAAATCAGCATAATTAGGCCTGTGTGTACTTTAAACACACACGTTTCCCCCAAGCCTGGACCCCTGCCACCCGCGCACCGCTGTGTACCGCCACCGCCGCGGCCCGTCTCTCTGAGTCAATAAACACAAACACATCAGCAGCGAGCAGTGCGCCTCACACACACACACACGCACGCACAAAATACGTAGGCAAAGACATGAGGTGCACACACCCAAAGTACACACATATATCTCTCCCACCCACCAGAGTCCCACATAGTGCAGCTCACTCCCTCACACAGCTGTTGCCCCCCCCACTCAGACCCAAACCACTGTCACCACACTAACACCGTGTGACCCGTCATACTGTGTAGGTGAGGGGGCTGGAAGCCATATGAGTTTTTATGCGGAGGTCTACGCTGAACAAGTTGCATGTGTGTTGAAAAACGTCCAGGCAGGGATCTCTTCATTGAGTGTCTCTCTCTCTCTCTCTCTCTCTCTCTCTTCCTCCTCCCTCCCTCCCTCCCTCCCTCCCTCCTCTCTCTCTCTCTCTGCTCTCCTCTCTCTCTCTCTCTCTCTCTCTCTCTCTCTCTCTTCTCTCTCTCTCTCTCTCTCTCTCTCTCTCTCTCTCTCTCTGCACTCTCTCTCTCTCTCTCCCTCTCTGCTCCACAACACATGTGTATGCGCACTGGGTTTGGGCTGTGCATTCACAAACAGTTGCCCCCCTTGCTTGCATATGGGGATCATCAGGCCTCATTACCGACCATTTAATAATAATCACCGTCGTTGAAAAACGCTCCAGCCCGGCCGTGTGATTGTCTGATGCCCGACGCCATCATTGGGCCGATCACATAATAGTGCAGATGAGAAGTGATGAGACGCTGGCTGGCGTTCAAAGGGGGACGCGCCTGTTACACTTTATTAAGACGATCTCGTCTGCATTTATCTATCGGCCACTCGGTTGTTGGCGCCGGGCGGGACTGAAGGGCGGCAATGTGTCGATCAACAGATGTGTGCGAGATAAGATAAGATCAGATCAGATCAGATCAGATAAGAGATAAGATGATATCCGTGAATTTAAACATTCTCACTAGAAAGGTTCAAAGGTCAGTAACGAAGGCCCGCCATAAAGCCGTCCAATCAAAACATGACAGCAGTCCCCAGAGGATGGGACCCTGCAAACTAGCCACAAAGAAGCCACTCTCTCTCTCTGCTCGCTGTCTGTCTCTCCCTCTCTCTCTCTCTCTGTCTCTGTCTCTCTCTCTCCCCCCTCACTCCCCCTCTCTCTCTCCCCCCTCTCTCTCTCACACACGCACATGCATGCAATCTCTCTCCGCACAGGCCTCCCTCTCTCTTTGTGTGCTCACACAGCTGTGGATCTTGCACTGGGTTCACCCAAGGTAAAGATATGGTATATTACGCAACAGCTTATAGATTTTTCCACCGCTGGCGGGCTGCCAGCGCTCTGCTCGACACGGGAGAGAGAGAGTGAGTGAGTGAGTGAGAGAGATTGAGAGAGAGAGAGAGAGAGTGAGAGAGAGCAGGGATCAGAGAGCAGCACACTTTGTTCCACAAAGTCTGACTCACTGACTGGCTTCACTGGCTGCCTAGCTGGGACTCTATGGCCAGTAGTTACACTGAGGAAACAGGCCCAAAGGAAAGTGTGCATGTTTGTGTGTGTGTGTGTGTAATATGTACGTGTGTGTGTGTGTGTGTGTGTGTGTGTGTGTGTGTGTGTGTGTGTGTGTGTGTGTGTGTGTGTGTGTGTGTGTGTGTGTGTGTGTGTGTGTGTGTGTGCTGTGTGTGCTGTGTGTGTGTGTGCGTATTTGAGAGTATTGGGAGTAAAGGAAAGGTGGTTTTATGGTGGCAGGGAGATAGTAAATGCAGGGCACAGGCCAATTTGTAAGTATCAGATATTTTATATATATATAATATCATATAATATATAATATATATATATATAATATATTATATTATATTATATATTATATTATATTATATTATATTATATTATATTATATTATATTATGTCTGTTGGTCAGCTGTCCCTCACTCAGGCAGTGTGGGCTGCTGCTCTATATTGGTCACACACACAGACACACACAAACACAAGCACATAAACAATGCACACATAGCACAAGCTCAGGAAAGCCTATGTAAGCTCACATACAGTACATTCACACGCGCATGCAGACTCACACACACACGCACGCACACACACACACACACACATGCACACGCACACACGCACACACACACGCACACACACACACACACGCACACACATACGCACACACATGCACACGCACACCCACAGAGTGCAGGGCAAAAAATACATGACCTTTCCTAGTCATTCAGCACAGTGGGATGCCCTGGCTGGAGAGCCAATGTATTCCCAGCATCACGCTACACATGCTGCATATTCACAGTGTCAAGCCTATACATGCAGGAAACCAATCCGTCATTGTAGGCTAGGCTGTGTTCACTCCTCTATAGGCCCGGGGCTGAGCTTTGGACTATTCTTCTTCTCTAGACTGTCTTGATGAAGCAGAAACATGTCATCCGCAATGACAAACTGCGCAGATAAGCGTCTTTGACGTGAGCGGCGAAAGCTCCGGCGAGCACGCATATAGGAGACAGACACTTCAGACCGCTTCCAAGAGCAGCACTTGGAAGAGTCAGCAGCACCCAGCCGCCCAATCTGTTTCGAATCAGACGCTTGCCTGTCAGGATGATCAATCCAACTGCTTCTTGATTTACTTAGCGAGTACGTGACGCGCATATATTAATAAAACTCCGGCATTCCTCATATCAGGCTCCTCCACGGTCTCCCGCCTGGATTAAGAAGGCAGAACACACTGTTCACACACACAAGTGTATTCACGGAGGCGCTTTGGCCTAGATCTTGTGCGCCGAGGTTCCCCCCTACTCTTTTAATTGGGCCCTTGATGCTCGACATAGGGTCTACTTCCTCTAATTAGCTATATCTATAGCGTATGGGAGGCTGTATGAATGCATGCATGTGTAAAATCCTCTTTTGAGCAACTCCAAAGTAACTAAGAGCTTTAATTTCACGCTAGGCTGCATTGTCCCATTCAATGGGGTTACCCCCACAAAAAAAGCCGCTGAGAAAAACGAAAAAGAAGAAGAACGAACGAAAAACACACCAACGGGCGATGCAGGAGGGTGGGGGGGGGGGGGGGGGGGGAGAGAGACAAACAACAACAACAACAACAGAGGCTCATCCTGGAACAATGCAGATCCCTGGCTAACCGTTGCTCCGCTTTTAAAGGGAGCTAATTGGGGAGGTGGAGGAGGGTGGAGGAAGAGGAGCAGGAGGAAGGGCCCGAGCAGCTGCGAGAGGAGGCCCTCTCACCTCCTTGCGTCTTCTTCTTGGGTGCCACCGTCACTGGTGGACTACATGTGTTGATTTCCCATGGTGCCCTTTGCTAGTCGATGCACTTGGACTCTAACCGAGGCAGCTCGATATCACGAGATCGAGATCGCGATCACAGGACAAATCTATCTTAGCCACACTGCGATCTATTGGGTTTGAATCTGAACCACCAGTGGTTCGCACCAATCAGTGTCCTATGAGGCAGCTATGGGCGGGATTTAGGAGTGACGCCAGCGAGAGCGAGCCTGTGATGGACGTGATAGACGGATGGTTCATCCAATCACCTGCCAGGTATCTTTTGAAAGTGCCTGTCGCCAAAACAGTTTCCCCGAGCGACTCGCTCCCAGATGGTTGTGTGAAAACAAACGATCTGATAGCGTCAGGTGACTTAGATGATAGCATCCTAGATGATAGCATCCTAGATGATAGCATCCTAGATGATAGCATCCTAGATGATAGCATCCTAAAGCAACGGGCAGAATGAAACATGGCCATTTGACCTTTCTGACACCAGGGATATGTACAATCTCAGCATAAATTTCAAACAAAACTGCGGTTCATTTGAACACCTCACCACCTATCCAGTGGATTTAATTGGCTCTTATATATCCAGTGGATTTAATAGCAGCATTTGACTCTTATATATCCAGTGGATTTAATTGACTTATATATCCAGTGGATTTAATTGGAGCATTTTGACTCTTATATATCCAGTGGATTTAATATGAGAATTGTGACTCTTATATATCCAGTGGCTTTAATAGGAGCATTGTGACTCTTATATATCCAGTGGATTTAATAGGAGCATTTTGACTCTTATCCAGTGGATTTAATATGAGAATTGTGACCCTTATATATCCAGTGGCTTTAATAGGAGCATTGTGACTCTTATATATCCAGTGGATTTAATAGGAGCATTGTGACTCTTATATATCCAGTGGATTTAATAGGAGCATTGTGACTCTTATATATCCAGTGGATTTAATAGGAGAATTTTGAGGACTCTTATATATCCAGTGATTTACTTGACTCTTATATGTCCAGTGGATTTAATTGACCCCTATATATCCAGTGGATTTAATTGACTCTTATATATCCAGTGGATTTAATAGGAGCATTGTGACTCTTATATATCCAGTGGATTTAATAGGAGCATTGTGACTCTTATATATCCAGTGGATTTAATAGGAGCATTGTGACTCTTATATATCCAGTGGATTTAATAGGAGCATTGTGACTCTTATATATCCAGTGGATTTAATATGAGAATTGTGACTCTTATATATCCAGTGGCTTTAATAGGAGCATTGTGACTCTTATATATCCAGTGGATTTAATAGGAGCATTGTGACTCTTATATATCCAGTGGATTTAATAGGAGCATTGTGACTCTTATATATCCAGTGGATTTAATAGGAGAATTTTGAGGACTCTTATATATCCAGTGATTTACTTGACTCTTATATGTCCAGTGGATTTAATTGACCCCTATATATCCAGTGGATTTAATTGACTCTTATATATCCAGTGGATTTAATAGGAGCATTGTGACTCTTATATATCCAGTGGATTTAATAGGATAATTTTGAGGACTCTTATATATCCAGTGGATTTACTTGACTCTTATATATCCAGTGGATTTAATAGGAGAATTTTGAGGACTCTTATATATCCAGTGGATTTACTTGACTCTTATATATCCAGTGGATTTAATTGACTCTTATATATCCAGTGGATTTAATTGACTCTTATATATCCAGTGGATTTAATAGGAGCATTGTGACTCTTATATATCCAGTGGATTTAGGAGAATTTTGAGGACTCTTATATATCCAGTGGATTTACTTGACTCTTATATATCCAGTGGATTTAATTGACTCTTATATATCCAGTGGATTTAATTGACTCTTATATATCCAGTGGATTTAATTGACTCTTATATATCCAGTGGATTTAATAGGAGCATTGTGACTCTTATATATCCAGTGGATTTAATAGGAGAATTTTGAGGACTCTTATATCCAGTGGATTTACTTGACTCTTATATATCCAGTGGATTTAATTGACTCTTATATATCCAGTGGATTTAATTGACTCTTATATATCCAGTGGATTTAATAGGAGTATTTTGACTCATATATCCAGTGGATTTAATTGACTCTAATATATTCAGTGGATTTACTTGACTCTTATATATCCAGTGGATTTAATTGACTCTTATATATCCAGTGGATTTAATTGACTCTTATATATCCAGTGGATTTAATAGGAGTATTTTGACTGTTATATATCCAGTGGATTTAATAGGAGTATTTTCCACTGGTGCTCGCGCAGGCTGAGCGGAGGGAGACGCTCCCAGTCAGCACACTGAAGTGATTACCACTCTGCTATTCCCCCACCACATGTCTGTCTATCTATCTATAACATACGTGAGTGTTCTGTCAGATTTCAAATGACTGTGTGTGTGTGTGTGTGTGTGTGTGTGTGTGTGTGTGTGTGTGTGTGTGTGTGTGTGTGTGTGTGCGTGTGCGTGTGCGTGTGCACAGACATGTGTGTGGCGTATGGCCTTGGTAGACACAGCTATATCGCGGACCACCATAAGACCGCTATGGGGCCCGCCTGCTACCACTGGCCACAGATCAGCCTAATCCACACTAGGAGGCAGAGGATGGGGGGTTCACACACACACACACACACACACACACACACGGACACACACATCCCCCGATGCACCCGCAAACACACAGGGACACACACACTCGGTCGTGCGCCCATCCAGGGGACAGCCACCTATTATCGCACGGTGCCAATTGCCTCAGTGCAGCGTGATAAATCCATTTTCCATGGGTGGTCAAGACTGCACTGATAAGGTATGAGCTGAACACAGCGCTGGATGCAACCCACCTCCAAGAGAGGGAGAGAGGGAGAGAGGGGGGCAGAGAGAGAGAGAGAGAGAGGGAGAGAGGGGGGGGGGGAGAGAGAGAGAGGGAGAGAGACTGAGACAGACAGAGAGAGAGAGTGTGTGAGAGAGGACTGTCCGCAGTACAAGCTCCATCAGGAGGATTTTGCTTGGGCCTTTGGCAGAAATAAATAATGAAATAAATATCGTTAAACATACAAACATACATGTTGACATACATTACACTTACACACACACACACACACACACACACACACACACACGACCTATATGGCACAACATGTGCATGTGATTTCAAATATTTGAACTGACGAGCTGAACTTGATTGAATCATTTTAAAGGCCTCTGGAGTCAACACATCCCTCGCACCTTGAACACAAATCAAGTAGCTCTCTCTCTCTGCCCCCCCCCCCCCCCCTCATTAAACTGTATCCCGGCTCTATGTCACTGTGGTCTGACCATAGGCTGTAAAAACATCTTCCTTCCTGCCATCCCTCCATGGCAGCCCTCGCTGTGGCCCAGCAGTAGAAGGTGCCTGCTTGCTCTGCCTCCAGCCCTCGCTGTGGCCCAGCAGTAGAAGGTGCCTGCTTACTCTGCCTCCAGCCCTCGCTGTGGCCCAGCAGTAGAAGGTGCCTGCTTGCTCTGCCTCCAGCCCTCGCTGTGGCCCAGCAGTAGAAGGTGCCTGCTTGCTCTGCCTCCAGCCCTCGCTGTGGCCCAGCAGTAGAAGGTGCCTGCTTGCTCTGCCTCCAGCCCTCGCTGTGACCCAGCAGTAGAAGGTGCCTGCTCGCTCTGCCTCCAGCCCTCGCTGTGGCCCAGCAGTAGAAGGTGCCTGCTCGCTCTGCCTCCAGCCCTCGCTGTGGCCCAGCAGTAGAAGGTGCCTGCTCGCTCTGCCTCCAGCCCTCACTGTGGCCCAGCAGTAGAAGGTGCCTGCTTACTCTGCCTCCAGCCCTCACTGTGGCCCAGCAGTAGAACTGCTCGCTCTGCCTCCAGCCCTCGCTGTGGCCCAGCAGTAGAAGGTGCCTGCTCGCTCTGCCTCCAGCCCTCACTGTGACCCAGCAGTAGAAGGTGCCTGCTCGCTCTGCCTCCAGCCCTCGCTGTGGCCCAGCAGTAGAAGGTGCCTGCTCACTCTACCTCCAGCCCTCGCTGTGGCCCAGCAGTAGAAGGTGCCTGCTCGCTCTGCCTCCAGCCATCGCTGTGGCCCAGCAGTAGAAGGTGCCTGCTCACTCTACCTCCAGCCCTCACTGTGGCCCAGCAGTAGAAGGTGCCTGCTCGCTCTGCCTCCAGGCCTCGCTGTGGCCCAGCAGTAGAAGGTGCCTGCTCGCTCTGCCTCCGGCCCTTGCTGTGGCCCAGCAGTAGAAGGTGCCTGCTCGCTCTGCCTCCAGCCCTCGCTGTGGCCCAGCAGTAGAAGGTGCCTGCTCACTCTGCCTCCAGCCCTCGCTGTGACCCAGCAGTTGAAGGTGCCTGCTCGCTCTGCCTCCAGCCCTTGCCGTGGCCCAGCAGTAGAAGGTGCCTGCTCGCTCTGCCTCCAGCCCTCGCTGTGGCCCAGCAGTAGAAGGTGCCTGCTCGCTCTGCCTCCAGCCCTCGCTGTGGCCCAGCAGTAGAAGGTGCCTGCTCGCTCTGCCTCCAGCCCTTGCTGTGGCCCAGCAGTAGAAGGTGCCTGCTCACTCTGCCTCCAGCCCTCACTGTGGCCCAGCAGTAAAAGGTGCCTGCTCGCTCTGCCTCCAGCCCTCGCTGTGGCCCAGCAGTAGAAGGTGCCTGCTCACTCTGCCTCCAGCCCTCGCTGTGACCCAGCAGTAGAAGGTGCCTGCTCACTCTGCCTCCAGCAGAAATGATGAATAAGTCAAAAGAACACAATGTACCCCTGGGCTCAGCCGCTACCCACCACCTGCCTGCCTGCCTGCCTGCCTGCCTGCCTGCCAGCCACAAGAAAATGTCTGCATTGTCTGTTTCTGCAGTGCAGATATGTAGAATATCAATGTTTCTGAAACAATAATACTTGCACGTTTCAAGATGTGTAGCATGATAGCATTGTGGCCAGTAAGGGTATTGTGGTTGGGGTGGAGGGAGGGCGTAAGCACTTGTCTTTCACACCGGAAGCGTTTGCAAAGTCTACATTTCAACCGTAAGTCACATTTAACATTTTCTATCGAATAATTCTGGTTCTGTACGTCTCTCTCTAGCTATGTATGTCTGTCCTTCACATATCCCGAGAATTGTTCGTCGGCTCGACTTCAAAGTCGGGGACTGCGCTTAGGGGGGCCGGATGGAGTGCAGTACCAGATTTCATGCAATTCGGACGTGGGCATAGTCATAGTGCCACCTACTGGCAACACAAAAAGCGGTTTATCTTGAGAACCGTTCATCCTATCAATTTCAAACTCGGGGAGTGTGTTGCCGGGAACCAGACGGAGTGCAGTGCAGTGCAGAATTTCCTGAAAATTCTGACACGCACAGGGTCATAGCACCACCTACTGGCAACACAAAAAGTGGTTTATCTCGAGAACCGTTGGTTCCAAATTTACTTCTAATTTGGTGGGGGCTCTGC
Source organism: Poromitra crassiceps (assembly GCF_964638095.1). Lineage (NCBI taxonomy): Eukaryota > Metazoa > Chordata > Actinopteri > Beryciformes > Melamphaidae > Poromitra > Poromitra crassiceps. The sequence goes on from NC_139646.1 coordinate 21,245,520, forward strand.
TGAGAACCCGACTAATGGGGTGGGGGGTGTGGTGGGGGTGAAGAGTGGGAGAGCTTTATGTGTGAATGCGGTAGGGAGAGGGAGGGGAACGGGCACTGTACTAGTTGTTATTAATGGCGCATTCCATTTGTATTGGGTAATGGGAACTAGGAATATCTAGTTGAGTTCACACCAGAAATGACCGTAAAACAGTCGGGAAACCAGCCAGGGCTAGCTCTAACCAGGCTATAGCCATTGTTGGCAATAACAGTTGATAACAATGATTTACGCATTATGTTGCGCATAAAACCACCGTAGCAACATGTCCACAGATAGAAGTTAGACAGCACTGTGTGTACAACTGATTTAATGAGACATACGACAGAAGTGCTAATAAACAGTATTCATCATATCTTTCAATACTGTTGAAGCGCGGAGCTGCAAGGTTGGATTTTGAGGTCGGGGATGGTGAGGCTCCCCCGAGATCGGGGTAGGAAATCCGAGGTCAGGTGACGTCACAAAGGGCATTCCCGACCTTTGACCTAAACCATAATCCTATAATCTTAACAAGGTTGTTTTACTCACCTAAACATTGTAACCAAAGTTGTTAACGTAGTTATTATTGTTCGGTTTTGTGTGTGTGTGTGTGTGTGTGTGTGTGTGTGTGTGTGTGTGTGTGTGTGTGTGTGTGTGTGTGTGTGTGTGTGTGTGTGTGCACGTGTGCGTGCGTACCTCCGTTTTGTGTCAAATTTATGGTGAGATATAGGTTTGCAGAAATGTAAAATTTAGTTTTTGGTTTTTTTGTAAAAATGCCCACTTTTTATTCTGGCAACTGGGTCATGCCTGCCTGGTAGTCTGCCTGCCTGGTAGTCTGCCTGCCTGCCTGCCTGGTTGATCATGCCTCTTTGCCCTCCCTACCGTCCACTACAGCAAAACCCTATTCTCAACTCCTCAGCCTAACAACTGCTCAGCATGAGGACGTGTGTGCACGTACGATCCTCATCTCCCTGCACGGTGTGTGCGTGTGTGTGTGTGTGTGTGTGTGTGTGTGTGTGTGTGTGTGTGTGTGTGTGGGGTGGAAAGTGACGCCGGTAAGGCCTGGTATGTTACCAGATCAGTTGGGCCCACCTCGGCTTACAGCAGCACCACGGCCTGCACCGTCCGGTCCAGTGAAACCAGAACCAACGCTGACGCAGAACAGCCACCGGGCCAAAACAGGCCATGAGTAAAGTGTGTACACACACACACACACACACACACACACACACACACACACACACACACACACACACACACACACACACACACACACACACACACACACACACACACACACACATACACACACAATACACATGATGCAAGAAAACAGGCACACACACAAACTTGCCAGGCTGGTGCGGACTTAGGCCTTGAATGGCTGATATATAAAGGCCTATAGTTTTTTATAAATTCAGTCAAGATTGATTGATGACTGATATGATTTCAGAGAGTGACTCAAACTGCAACGAGTGATAACAAGGAGAAAAATAAATTTAAATTTAAATTTACATTTCAATCAAAATTACAATTAAAACAGAAATTTACCAATATGGAGTAGGGGAGTTGGACCCAGATGGTATATTCAGGAAAAATATAGGGTTAACTGCTTGGCTCCACACATCTTGAAACACAAACAGTTCTGTGAAGATGATATGGTTTCTTCATCTCTATCACCAAAGGTATCATCAACTAAAAACTTACATTTCTTCTTCTTCTGCAGGCTTCAGTTAGTATCAGCTACAACCTTCAAGTTCTTTGCCAATCTGCCGCGGCTGAGTGAATTTCAAGCATTCATTTGATCGCCAAATAACAAACACTTTAGAACTGTAAATAATTGGACATGAAGATCTTATGAAAGGGAAATCGCGGAGAGAAAAAAGATTTGCATGTGAACTGCGCGGGAGATAAAGAGTTAAACATCTCTGGAGTTTGCAGCAAGCTGAAAAAGTTGGCAGTGTTTGTGAAGGCAGAGAGCTCCAAATACGCACTGCACGTACAGCAACAGCCCACATCTCATTTGGATAAGCGGGACTTTGGAGTCTGAAATAATTGATATCAAAACGCATCACATAAAAGTTTTAATTAACGACGCCCCCGTGACCTTCAAACCGCATTAAAACGTTATGTAAACGACTTTCTGTCCCAGGGTGGTGAAGCCATGCCGCAGCCCGTAAAAACCTCACGATGCTTTGGAAATATGTGCCGGTTCGGCTGACCCGCGTGTCCGTAACCAAGGCTTTATTCCAGCAAAGCGTTTGCAGCATTAATAATAGGCTAAATTAGATTATTTACAGTTTTGTGTTTTCTTTTCTGATTTGTAAATTATTTAGCTACATGATGGAGCACACAAATTGAGTCATAGGACATTTTTTTTGTCAAATCTAGAAATCATATAGCCTAAATAACGTTACAAGGCTAATTCATCCATTTGTGGGTGCACGGACGCGCGCAAACGGCACGGAAACAATCCAACCTGTCACAGATTGAAGCAAATGAAAGGCTGCAAGTCCAGTTAAACGTGGTGCACATTCCACTTACAGTCATATAAATATGATGCAATATGATGTCCTAAATGCAAAACACACATTCTCAAGGATAGAAATTAAAACAAATCATCTCTCTCCGCTTAATACCCATAGGACCACGAGACGTACACAGATCAATATGTATCGCGCATATGGGCAGCATGCGTCATGTGAGAGGATCTGCATGCTGCCAATTAATTTTAATTAATGGATAGAAAAGGCAAACTCGATGCGGACCTCAGCTTCATACCACCAGGCTTGGAAAATTATCTAGGCTACACAAATGTGCAGCAGAGCGAAATCAAATAGACTATAGATGATAGAAAATGTCTGCCTTGATTTAAGCGCACAGACGCGGCAGAAATGTCACGCAACAGCAAAATGAGAAGAAACAAAAACAAGGAAAAGATGCATAATTTTGAATCGGATTATTTGGGCTATTTCTGATGTATCACATTGTTTTATTTTTTATTTTTTATATATGAGATAGATTTTTATTTTATTTTTGTAGGCACGTGTTTTATTGGAAAGAGGTGACGGGTGCAAATTCTGCCTATACAGCAGGCCCAAAGGCCGGACTGCCGTTTCTGTCATAAACATAATAGCGGATATTGTAACAGAAAACTGATTTGGAAGGAGGCCTGCAATAATATGAGAAGCATCCTGCATGTTCTGCAGGGAGCATGTTGTCAAAAGGTTGTTCTGTTTAAGGAAAGGAATGATTGCAATTTGTGTGCTTCATAACATTTACATAGCTTTAATATTACCTTCGATATATTTAGTAAATAATAGATGTGAATATTATGTCTCATGTGACAGCAGCGCAAAACTGTTTTAACTCAAGAGACAGCATAGGGCATGCCGTGACCTCTCTGCTTCACTTAGCATATAGGCCTATAATATGTTTTGCAAAAATAAAGCTATAAACAAGACACAAATGCTGGAAAATCTCAAAATGTAGCCTAAATAAATACAATCAAAAAAGTGCATAATAAGCCTTATAAATGAAATTCCCTCCATAGCCTATAAACATGATAAGAGGTTCAGAAAAGCTGACTTCTGCCTGACGCATAAAGTCAACGCTGCCTATAGACAAATATAACACAGACCATAAGAAAAAGACACACGTTTTTTAAGAGTTAACATTTTGGCATGGAAAGACTTTGAAAGCGTCTGACGGGATAACCCAAGCGGTTGAGGGCAGGCAGGGGACCCGCGGCGGCCAGAAGCGGCAGCCTGCAGAGTTTATCTGATCCTGTTAACTCAAAATGTTACATTAACAGGACTAAATACATTCTGCGTGTAGGAATTAACCCTAAAATATCTGATTCAAATATGTATTCAGAAATGAGGTGGAACGCAAGAAAAGCAGAAGACCAGAGAGAAATGATATAGGCCTACAGTCTACCTTGACCTTTGCTGTGTGGTCTGGCTTCATTTAGGCTACAGATAAAAAGATGTGCTCACAGGCACAAGGCATATAGGCTATATAAAGAACATAAGACTATAGCATGGAATTAAATGCAATACCATCAAGAAATAACATCAATAAATTCCCAATGTCTCCAAAAGGTGTGGCTCAAAAGGTCAAGTGCATGGCCCAATATTTTCCCTGTGTGGGAATTAACCTATTTAGCCTCTTATTTATAGGGCAGTTATATTTTACAGAAATATATATTTTTACTTAAAACAATACCATTCTTTAATAAAGAAGCCTGAATCACCCCCCCCCCCCCCCCCCCCCCTGTATAATAATAAATGCCAGAACTGAATGGGAGGCCCATAAGCTATAGCAGGTCAAGTTTGAGTCTATTCTGCCACCGAATGAAGTCAAAAAGTATCTGAACATCCAGGATAATATTTTAGGATTGTTCAATCTTTAGTTAAACAATAATTTGAACGGTGTAGCCTATGTAGACCTACAACTCCCATATTATGCACCAACGGCCTTTGGATTTACGCACGGGATGAAGCGGGAATCGGGGGAAAAGTGGGTTAACGCCCTACCGTAAAACATAACAATATCTTTCTTCAATGTCGTGACTGTGTCATAATAAAGCTGTAACACCTGACAGGTCTGCAACGTCTAAGTCAAGTGTATTTTGTGATCAAGCAAAATGCAATCAAACAGCTCCGACTGTACAGCACACGCCCACCCTCCTGTCAATCACATTTAAAAGTGCGTAATGACAGTTGGGTTTTCTTTCTAAACAAGCCATACAGACAAGACAGTAGTAGAGCTAAACTCCATAAGAGACCGTTTGAAAAGTGTCCACAATGCGCCCCCGGCGCCGACCACAGCAGGGACAGCAGACCTCGATCACAGCCACAAGTTAGAAACCTCCCTCGATTAAAAAAAAAAAAAGAAAAAAAAACGGAAAGGAGAAAAAACGAGGCATATTAGAACTCGATCCGTGGTTTATTATATTTGTTGATAAGCCGATTATAGCTACGGGGTATTTGTATTTTAGTCGCCAAATGTCAGGGCTTGTTCCCCTTTCTCCAACCTCCGTTTTTATATCAAATAGATTTGGGAGAAGCGCCATTTTCTCTCCAAACCATGCGCATTAGGACGCGCAAGAAAGCCCGTTGGAGGAGTGCCATTAAAAAGAAAGGGGAAGAGAGGGGAGAGATAGAGAGAGAGAGAGGGGGAGAGCGGGAGAGGGAGAGGTTAAACGGTATCGGGGGAAAGAGCGGAGAGCTGAAAAAGGTCCCAAATACGCAACAAATGACAAGCAGCAGCACGGCGGAGAACAGCAGTGTAACCGCATACAGTAGGCTACACACACACACACACGAGCCCGAGGCGCGCAGACCGGAAAAGCAAGGAAGCGAATGCAGAAAGAAAGTCTTTAGATTTGGTTTGTTACCTGTGTCAAGCAGTAAGGGGAGTACATGGTTATTACAGATGAGATTTGGAGTTGTTGGTAATAAAGTTGGATGGAGGTTCGCTGCGGTGCCGCATTGCAAAGCCTGTGCTGTGGCTCAGTCCAGGCTGCTGTAACCCCGCCTCACTCTCACTGAGCTCCGCAACTACTTTAGCCAGGGAAAGTTTTTTCTCTCTCTCTCTCTCTCCCTCTCTCTCTCCCTCCCTCTCTCTCGCTCTCTCTCTCTCTCTCTCTCGCAGATCAACGTGAACCTACTATATGAAGTTATGATCAAATGAATATGACCGGCTTATTATTTCTGACGGCGAGTTGGGTGAAGGTGAGGGGGGGGGGGACTGGGGGTGATTGGCTTTTGCCGTAAAAACGAGGAGTGATATTCCTGTAAATTCCTATAGGGGATAATAGTGGGACTCAATGGTGAGTTTTAGTGATCTTATAATAATTTATTTTATGATATATTTTTTACTCGTTAGCACGCTATGCTACCACTAGGCTACGCTATAATTAGCATAGCATACTATTATAATATGGGGACTTATAGGTCTATCCCTCTGAAATGTATCATTGTATTATATCACATAGTCATTTAAGGGAGTGACTGATTCGTCAATCTGTTACAGCAGCAATACCCCCTTTTCAATGTAGGCACAATATTCCTATAACATTCTTATAGGGACTTGTACTTTATAGTAGCCCAATATTATAAAATATATTATAGGGTTATATTCTTTATTATAAGAAGTCAATATGAGCAAACTTTAAGACATTTGGAGATATAACCATCAATTACAAGTAGGATAGCCTATTTCTTGAAAGCAGAATTTGCTGAAAATAATCTCTTTACAGCTTTCAGAGCGTGCAGTGCAGGCCAGAGCCATTTTGCTCCAGTCTAAATAAACAGAACCAAAGCAAACAAAGGTTGATTTAAACCTCCAGTGTAGCTGTCATGTTCTATCAGTCATGTTAGTCAGAACTCAGTCCATCAAACTGCAGACTGACAGAACGCCTCCAACACAGATGCATCCAGGCAAGTAGTGGCTTGACTGCAGGAGGCGCGTGTGTCCTGATTAGAATTTGGGCCCTGGTTCAAATAATGATACTGTAATATAAAGCAATGTGTTTGATGTGACTAAAACTTCAATTCATCTACACCAACTTTTGAGTGTAATGCATTTTACTTTCTGGCTGTGCACCGCTTGGGCCAGGAGCTCCTCATCTGTGGGTCGCATTACAGTTTGTTACAACTCGACAAATTCTTCTCAACGGTCCACTTTTTCAAAAGTCTTCACAGTATTGACTCTATGCAATATGCAGCTTAGCACAACAGTCAATTTCACACCCAAAATAATACACTAAAACTACCAAAACACTGCACAGCATGCATGTCTCAAAATAAAATAATTCTACCAAAACACCAACACTAGTTTTGTCCAACAGCAACACTTTGTCACTCACAACACAATTACCTAAAAACACTAACAACGTAGCATTACATGTGTCATTATATGGCAATCTTTGATGTAGTAATTTTGTGCTATAGTTAGTTGGGTCATTTCCAGCAGTTCCGTGACCACGGAAAGCGGTGGTTTGTTTCTCAGATTTGTGATCTATAAAGGTTAAAAAACAATTTAGCCCCCATGCCTCTCGGGAAAATGCGGGCACGTTTTGTTTTTCTAAATCCAAAATGGCTATCATCGGCTATGTTGGATTACCTTTTCAATGGTTTGGTCTACAATGCTGCAGGTTTCTGGGACTTTTTGGGTCAAGGAATTTGACCTATTTTTGACCTTCAAAACCAAGATGGCCACCTATTTTCAGCTCCACAAGGTAAATTTTCCAAAGTTGTCGTAGAGCCTTACTGTATATGCTCTAATGACAGCTCTGTTCATGCGGAGTTGAGTTATAAACTAAACAACATGTAAGTACACAGAGGCCATCTCAGAGGTCAAAAAGGTCAACATTTGTGGTTCATGAGAAACAAACCTTCGCTCGCTGGTCACAAATTTCTCTCTATGGTCACTAATTTCTGAATTAATTGAATTGATTGATAAAGGTGTTTATTGGAATAGAGCAGCATACATTTGTACATCATTGTATACATTTATGGCAGTACAAGGTTAACAAAGTATTTAACAAATTTAACAAGGTATATTTAAACTGCATTTGCAATTATTAGGACATGGACCGCTACCCTTCATCTGAATTTGTTGATTTTTTATACTCACTCCTCTCATCATCGCTACTACTCTCATCTGAACAGTCATGAAGTGTGATGCACTGGTCGGCACTTCCCATTCACAAGTCATGGGCAGGGATGGTCGAGCAGATTGTAATGGAGCTGGCAATACGCAATATAGTTTGTCCTTTCCACATGAAGATCCAATGAGTCATCATCAGGTGGCAGACAGATTGTACACTTCTTCAGTTTGTGCCACTTCATGGAAGCTCTGGCCTCTCTTGCCTCAAGATCAGTCATCACCTTCTCCAACACCTTTTTCCCGTGCCCATAGAACCATGAGGTGCGCTCACTGGCAGTGATCTGATGTCTGCAGCCTTGCGGCCATCTTGGTTTTGAAGGTCAAAAATGGGTCAAATCATCAAAACGACACCAATTACGAATTCCTTGAGCCAAAAAGTCCCAGAAAAAATGTAGGCCAAAACCATTGAAATTATAATATCCAACATCAAGCCATTTTTGATTTAGGACTCTAGAAGAATTGCCTGCATTTTCACGAGAGGCATGGGGGCTAAATTTGTAGATGACAAATCCACTGAAAAACGATGCTCCATGGTCACGAAACTGCTGGATATGACCCAACTAAGTTTATTGTTCTTGTTCTTGTTGTTGTTGTGTTTGTGTGTGTGTTTGTGTGTGTGTACATTGTCTTTTTACAGTTATGTAAACAAAGTTCCCATTGCAAAATAAGAATGGTACCCCTTTATACATTCAGGCGGTGTCTCGTCATAGACGCGCGGTCAATGGGTCAGCGTGGGGGAAATCCTCACGTTTTCCCCCACGGCCACGTACACACACACGTTAACGGAAGTAACGTGACCGACTGTATCTATCTAGAATGTACGATACAGTACTACTGGAACAAGGAATGCAGGAAAAGGTTCAATGAGCCTTCTTTTTCATAAAACAATTCACAAATAAAGTAAATGACAATTGCTGCAAGCTACAGTACAAAAGTCAATAATACTGTAATAGTTTGCCCAAAAACATGTTACTGTAGTTTTTGACTCACATGTTTTCAT
>NC_139646.1:21259211-21261711 GCF_964638095.1 Poromitra crassiceps
GAACAATACAGGTTTGTTTCCTGGATAGCAGTATTGGGCAGTAATGCATTACTGTAATTTTATTACTTTCTGAGGTAATGTGGCAGGGATTACAATTCTCAAAATAGTAATTTTTACATTATTTTACAGTTACGCCCACAAATAAGGATTTACCCCCACCCCCTCCTTGCCCCATCATCTTTAAAGGACTTTATATTTTGCAATTTATAATTTGAGATTGCTTTTCTGTATTGCTTTGTCTTCTAATATTGATGTGGCCGCTGTGCTGTAGCCATACTTGCATGAAGTCAAATTCCTCATTTGTAATCTGATTACTTACTGTGGCTATAACAGTAAAGTGAATCTTGATTCTTGAATCTTAATCCAAGTAACGTTAGCTACTGCATCACTTTCTGCAGCACTAAAACAAAGTGTGGAGCGGACTGGCTATACAGGACACCATTCGATTTTTGTCCAAGGTAGGCCGATAAATACTATAAAATAAGGGGTAGTAATATTAATATAGTAATGTAACAGTAATGTAACTTATTTTTGATACAATAAGAAGTAATTGTATTGCTTTTTAAAGGAGTGATACATACGTATTACACTTACTGAATAACTTGCCCAACACTGCTGGATACACATTAAGGACCGGACCGTCCAGTCCACAAAGCTGAAGATTATAGATCATATCTGAAAACGGAACTATACTAAATTATTGTGCAACACTATTGTTTCTTCTGGACTCCGTATACCTTCCTCCTTCTGGCTGTGGCAAATCTCTATGAAGTGTGTTGGGGGGGGGGGGATTGTTTGTTTTTTTAGACCTTGGTGCGTGCGTACGTGCGTGCGTGCGTGCGTGCGGTGCGTGCGTACCCTGTAGGTATCGGACACGAGGAAACACTCGGGCATCCCTGGACCTCTAGAAGGATCGTCGTTCACCAGGTAGGTGTCGGTAGCCTGAAAGACAATAACAAAACATCATTATTGGCTTATTATTATTATTGGGTTATTGTTGGTTTTCTCAACATTTGGGGAAAATGTAACACATTTGGTTGAGAAACACTGCATTGAGTCTAAATCAGTGGTTCTCAACGCGGGGTTCGGGGACCATCAGAGGTCCTTCAGGTGGTTCCAGGGGCTCCCCAGCAAAATAATGAATTGTTAAACTTCATCATTATTTATTTTACAAGAAGACAATAATAATAATAATAATAATAATAATAATAATAATAATAATAATAATAATAATAATAATATGTACAATATTGCAAATGGTCATTTGTATGAGGAGTCCTTGATATGAAAAGGTTTAAGAGTCAAACTAGTAATAATGTTACTATAATTCTGAAGTGTGCCTTTATTACTTTCAAACTAGTAATGATGTTGTAATAACCACTACTGCCTGATGTAAACCAAAGTGCCCTTCTGGGACATGTATTAAATATGATTGATTGATTGATTGATTGAGTCACCGGTCTAAAGAATAACCCAGTTCACAAAAATATGTTTGCATTTTCTTAACATTATGGGAATCACATGCAATCCAGAAGAACATCCAGTCCCCGTCACGTCATCAAAACTGCCTGGATGAAAACGCCCCCAAACCCCACCCCCCCCCCCCCCCCCCCCCCCCCCCTTCCCGCGTCTTCTCTTCGCGGTGGGTCGGCACCAGCCAGACTTTAATAACATTATCTGTACGGGATAGTCTCATAACCACGACACTTCACCCCACTGAATAAAACACATAGCACACAACACCTGGTTTCATTTCCACACAGAAAGAGTCCGTTTGGGGAGGGAGTGGGACAGTGTACTGCCAGCAACTCCTGCACCATACATCCCCACTCTGTGTGTGTGTGTGTGTGTGTGTGTGTGTGTGTGTGTGTGTGTGTGTGTGTGTATTCAGGGAGCTTCATTTGTATTCTAAGTCAAGCAGGCGGGCAGGCAGGGTTCTGGCAGGGCCCGGAGCTGTGAAATGCAGTTCTGCCGTTGATTGGATCAACCTAACCCACTCTACTTAGCCGACGGGAGCCCAAATCCCACAGCCGCTGGGCCGTTCTGCCAAATCCGATTTCACTTCACAACTTTCACGGGGTAGAAAAAGCGCGCGCACACGCGCTCGTGCCAGCCCGAGACCCCCGTGCCACATTTACTTAGTGGGAAAGGGAGCAGAGAGGAAACAGGCTACCCCCGGACGGTGTGTGCAGCCATTCACATACGGCGCCGCCATCTTGAAAAATAGAATCACCTGCACATCAGAGTACTGTATGGATTTTTGCACGTTTTCAGCGTGTGTCCTCCTCCCCCTCACTCGGCAACATACACAAGTGCACACACACAAGTGCATGCACACACACCCGCGCAGCGCACACGTGCATGCCACTTGCGCAGACACACAGACACAAACCCCATAATAAGAGCCAGACGTTGGCAGACCACACAGCCCTGAGTTGTGGTGAAAACAAAGGCTATTCATATCCTTCGCAATGAGAGGTCTGTACAGCTAACTCTCGCT
>NC_139646.1:21269211-21299211 GCF_964638095.1 Poromitra crassiceps
CGCTCTTTCAAAAGTGGGTCCACTGCAAGAGATAGGAGGATAAGAGGACAGCAGCTCCAAGTCCTCTGTCTACCGCTCTTGTCCGGGCTGCTTGGCCTCAGATGCGCCCATTTCCAGCGGCGAGAAGTGGGGGAGACGTCTGCGTCAAAGTACGAGGTGCGTGCTTCAGCAACTTGTCCAAAAGATTGGGAGACGCCAAAAGCTGTCCCCGAAATTATAAGAATAACAACAAAAAAAACAGTGGACGCTAGAGGTGACGCAAAGTAAGTTTATCCTTCTATTATTATTTCTTCCGTGCAGGCGAAACAGCCGAGCAGCTTCTGTCTCCAAAACGTGTCCAAAAGCGGCTCTCTCCTGCGCGGCGTGTGCCCGCTCTGTTTTACCCTCGTATCTCTCTCTCCTCACTTGTTCCAAACACACACATGCAGACACACTCGGGCGCGCACACACGCACGCAAGCAAACACATACACACACACACACACACACACACACACACGGGGGGACACCCCTGGTCGCTCGCTGCTGCCGCCGCCTCCTCCTCTCAAAGCTGACGAGATGAAAGAGCAGCTTGCGTTTGCTTCTTCAAAATCGCTGTAGCGTCGCCGCCGGCAGCAGAATGCCTCCACGCACCGGTAATAACGGTGCTTCGGCAGTGCCTCGATCCGCGCGTAAAATGGAAGCTCGGCGCGCGGGACAGCCTCTACACACACCTCTCCAAAAACACCAAAATCAGCCACAAAGGGGCTCACGGTGCACGCTGCACCCTGTTTACTCACACAAATAACACGACTCTGAATTTCAGGACAGTTGTTTACTGTGAAGCTGGGCCGGTGGCGTGCTTCAGCCGACAGCGTCGAGTTGGTGAATTATTAATAGCGCGAGTGAGCGGTGTGCAGGCTGTCACAGCGCGGAGAGAGTGCGCAGCGGCCAGGCGAGCAGCTGGGACGACCAGGGGCTAAATCACGGGCGGCGGGGATTACAGGCAGCACGGACTCCTATGGACCTATACACCGTCTGTGGTAGGCTGGAGCGGAGGGGCTCCTACATGGACCTACACCGCCTGTGGTAGGCTAGTAGTGGGAGAATTCATTGGTGTCCGCTGCAGGCACGCGGGCTTTTGACCCAAGTTGGTCTGAATTTGATATCTGTAGTAGGCCTACATTCTTTTTATCATTGTAATCGAGAGAGAGAGCAAAGATCAAGCAAAAAGTGCCAGAAATGCATTTGGAGCATAGCTTAAAAATAAAATAAAATAGTGTTCCCCTAAATTTGAACTGCGTCATATAGCCTATAATTTACATTGATCAAATTATATTGTCAGTCATGTTTCACTTTATCCACGAACATCATGGATATTTGGACGTTTTTTGACATGACAAGACGGAGACTTGCCATATACTTGATTTGAGTGAATCGACGCCCGAGATTGAATGATATTCTAGCCTATAATGAAGGCAATTACAATTTAGCAACACTGACTTTAGCTATATGCCTCATGGCAGTGCACAATACACTCACAGCTCACCGGGGCCTATATTCCAATCCAACCTATCACAAAGTCATCCAACACACTGTTGATGCAGAATCACTTCTTTACAAAAAAGTTACCTACTATTTTTAGGGGCTTATTTTGAGACTAGAGGCCTTCATCCGCAGTAGAGTCGGTTAGCTACCAGCACCTATAAGACAAGAGACTGAATAAAACAGATCCGAACATGCAGTCTGATGAAAAAGGCCGAAGGGAAGTTTATAATGGCAGCGGAGTTTCCAAAAAGAACAGCTGTCCTTGTGCGCGTTACTAAACTGCCGTGTGACAACTATAGCCTGTTTTTTTTATTTTTTTTATTCAGATATAAATGAAATTATAGGCTAAGGGTTGGTCTAGGACAGCATGGTGTCCAAAACGCATGGCACAAAGACCCCCTCCAATAAATAAATAAATAAATAAATAAATAAATAAATAAATAAAGCCGCTCAAAGTGATCCCACCAAACAAACCCACGAAACAGAACACTTGCAGAAGGAAAAAGAAGCTTGAAACATTGCTAAAAAAAAAAGAGAGAGAGAAGCGATGATCCGTCTCATTTTGCCTCTCTCCTTTCTTTTCTGTATGGGCTACATTTGATAATTTGTGACTTTGATTTAAAAAAAAATTACAACAAAAGATTTCCATCAAAACATATATCTCCGGCACGAGTTGAACGCTGTTGATCTGACCGCCTCTATTTGTCCATGTGTAGTTATCTGCCCTTCTTCAATCACAGATCTAATGACATTCCTCCAACATGACGGATCATCTATAATTAAATGATGACCTCCCAACACATTTGGCCACATCAATTATTTATACACAATTGAAATGCAATTTAAGTTGTTGTTTCAACCTCATTTAGATTCTTAAGTTTAACATGTAATGAGGTCTAATTTTTTCCTTCTACCCCCTTTCTTTGTTGAATCTTTAGAGGCGATGCAAAAGGGGGCAAAAGTTATGATATTTTTATCTTAATGCTTCTTGGTTGTATCTCTTATAGCTTATGTGCTATAATGAGAAATCCATAGGTTATTACACAGCAGACATGAGAAGACAAACTTTAGCATTCTTTGCCATTTGGTCACTTGTAACTCGCTCTTTTGACCTGTGACTGTGAGGAAGCAATTCTGCTGATTGCAGTCAAATCTCACAAAGAACAACAATTAAAATCATTATTTTTCTTATTCCAACAGAAAACGTCACCAACACGTTATACACGTTATTTCTTCTTCTTCTGTATCGATGCAGATTCGTTTTTAGCAAAAATAATGTAATTTATTTTTTATTTGATCTATTGTCTTTGAGTCAGGTTCAAGTGTGAGTAGGAGTCAAGGAGATCACGAGACCTTTTCTAAACAAGACTGTGTTTAAAGATGAACATTGGTCAGACATGAAACAATAACATCATGTAACATTTAACATAACTAGTAAGAATATAATAATAATAATAATAATAATATAATAATAATATAATATATACATCAAGTTGATTGTGTTGGTAATTTGAGCTCATTAGGCCAATTTGAGGGCTATGTGTTGGCCTTCATCCACTATTATAAATATTATATTTCCAACAATAACAATAGGCTAATTATAATGATAATAAACTTGACAGCAAGTGTATGTCAAAACTCATCCTTCTCTAAATGGTTTGATGATTAACTGTTTAAAACACACAGCTTCAAACGGTAGCCTAATTTTTTTATTTTATTAATACTGACCTTTATTTGCTCTTCATTCTCTTTGAGTAGGCCTTATTCTGTCTCTTTACAGATGCTGACGTGGAAGCTGCAATGCCCGGCGAGGCCTGTTTGGAAATTGACAGTTGATTGGGAAAACAACAAAATATTTCTCTCAACACCAAATAATACACTATACACGATTATTTTTAAGCCTCCATTAATTTCTATAGGCCTACTCGTCAGACCACATGATGTAGACGTCCATTCAAGTCATTTTGCCTGCGAGTCATAGCCTGTTTTGGTTAAAAAGTCACAAATCTGGAGACATAAACCATTTTCTAAATAAATCTATATTGATCAAAACGTGTTATATGGAACAGAAAAAATACGTGCAATAGTTTATAGTTTCACAGACTAAAATCGAAAATAACAAATAATTGAAAAATGAATGATCTTGCATGTTTTATTCGAGAAATACTGCAGAACATTTAGAATATAAGTAAAGATAATTTAATAAAATTGCCTGCCAGCATATGTGTATAGGCCAATTTATTTATTTAAAAGCTGCAGAAATGGGACTTATTATCTATTTTTAATAATAGAGTTAACACTGCCTCCTGAGAAATATGACAAACTGCATGGAACACACGAAAGGACACATTAGGCTATTGGTATATAATTTAAAAACGTCAATTTACTAGCCTATTCATTCATAAAAACGAATTTATCAAAGCAGGCTGCAGCATCATAGGCCTAATCATGAGAGCAATATTTAGGCTATATTAGCTATAAAAAAACATGGGGCTATGTGATTGGTATAAAGTGCTTATAACAGTTTATCGTCTTTTTAATTGACAACTGCAGAAGTCACTGACTCAGACTTTCTCATTGACACCGAAACCAAACAACTGCGAATTCGTTCAAATGTGTTCAGCAGAAATGTGTATCATTTTACAAAGAGATAAACTGAAATCATAAACTGACACCTGTCTATTAATGAGACTTAAATAATTATGTATCCACCTTCGTAAGACGTGATGCTGATGCTCCATATGCTGAGAGCAGTTGACCTCTTTTCAATTGGGCAATAATTCCTATGTTTTTCTTAATGTTGATTCTGTTTCCCTCAAACCGTTTGTTTACAACATCTAAATCATCATCTAATTCTTTTTATTATTTTCCCATTTTGAGGAGAAAAGCATAGTCATAAAAACAGAATGACGTTATAATAATGCCTGATTATACCCTTTGCCAAAAAAAAAAAAAAAAAAAAAAAAACTCCCACAGAAAAGTTTTCTTCTCTCTTTCTTTCGAAATGTTACTTGGAAGAAAACATGATGGAGCATAAAAATGACCCACTTAAAAATAAAAAATAAAATGATGAATTGTTGCAGAGGTTAAAAAATAAAAGGGGAAATTTGTTGGCATGCGTAATTGGCCCTAATTGTGTTCAAGGCAACTTATAAGCGTCAATTAGGCTGAGCTGTGGGTTAATGAAGGCCCCGAGCAGCGCGTCTCACCACAGCCCCCTAAAAAGCAGCCTCCACTCGACCGCAGTGGCTCATGGTACCACGCTGTTTTAAGACCCGCCATTATGTGGGCAACGAGTTCCTAAAACCACCCTGCTAGAGGAGCAGGGCCGGGCAAAGTTCACTCTGCACAGGAAGCAAAGGACATTTTTATTTTCTCCATAAGCACCAAAAAGCTGTCCCTAAAATGAGTTGCAGGGAAATAGCTCCTGACAAATTACAGGGTTTGGATCCCAGGCTGAAATCAAAAATTGCATGCTGGGATTGACATGTTGAAGTCAGATATATGGGAGAGGAGACAATGCCATAAATTATTGGAAGTAATGGACAATGGATTACATTGAGTTAAATTGCCTCAGATAAATGTGAATTTATGGCACTTTGCTCCACCGCTTACAACAAGTTTGCATGGCCCAGAAGAAGGTGTGGACCAAACAGTCTGATGCAAACAGTGTGCAGCCTCTCCTGAAGGCCTCACATGCAATATCACAAATCACTTCAGAGCAAAAACAGGACACTAAAATAGATGGAAAGTAAAAGTTTTTTTTTTTTTTTTTTTTTTACTAAACCAGAGAAGTAATCAGAACAAATTCTTGTTTACAATGACCTGACAAGGGAGGGAGGGGGTCAGGGCTAAAAATAAATGTCAAAAGTTAAAAAGGACAGCAGCACACATCCACACATTTCCAATACACCCACTACTTTACAACAAGCATGATGTGACAACAAAGATGATACATAAAGAACATACAGTCGAGCACAAGCAACAGGCAAGTGGCAGGATCCACACCAGGAAGTACAACAACACAGTAAGACCAACAGGCAAAGCAAAACAGACAAGACAAGAGGCAAGATCAACTATGGGACAAACATCAACCGACAAGCAAGGCTTATAGGGAATATATCAGTGAGCTGCAAAACACCTGCATGTATTAGTGATAACAAAGTGCTCGAAGACTGAGTTTGGGGATAAAATTATCCAGTTTTCATGTTTTTTTTTGGGAAGGGCTGTAGCTTCACTTCATTATTCCTGACTGATCCACCTATATTTTAAGAAGTGAAAGTGTGCCAGCAAGCCTTTTCCAAAAAGATTGCCCGGCTACAAAGTAGAAGACAGCTCCAAACGCCTATAGCCTCAGGTCTCAGGCCTCTGCTGCTCCATATGAAAGTGTGGTGATTCCTGGCTGCAGCACTCGCTGACATCCACTCCCGGCCTGCTACCTTTACTCTCAGTCACGCGCACACACACACACACACACACACACACACACACACACACACACACACACACACACACCAAACGTGATTGAAGTAGTTTGCCTTCCTGCAATCTTCGTTCCTCTCCCAACTCAAAGGAGTAGGCGCAGAGAGTTGTGCGTCTGTCCGTCCTGTGAGAAGTGTAATAAAGCGCTGGAGAAGGAGGAGAGAAAAAAGAACACAACAAGGCTCTTTGTGTGTGGCTCAGGGCCGAGCAGAGCAGAGCAGGGTTTTATCCATGCAGGCAGCGTTGGCGGTTGTGTGTGTGTGTGTGTGTGTGTGTGTGTGTGTGTGTGTGTGCGTGTGTGTGTTTTATCCAGGCAGTGTGGTCGGGTGTTGTCTAGCATTACAAATCTCAGCCTGGCCTGGATGGACACAGAGGGCTCGCCTGGCCCTGCTCCCTGCTGCACTCTGTCTGCATCCTCCATGCTCTGCCCTGCTAATACACCAGAGAGAGAGAGAGAGAGAGAGAGAGAGAGAGACAGAGAGAGAGAGAGAGAGAGACAGAGAGCGAGAGAGACAGAGAGAGAGACAGAGAGAGAGACAGAGAGACAGAGAGAGAGAGACAGAGAGCGAGAGAGACAGAGAGAGAGACACACACAGAGAGACAGACAGAGAGAGAGACACACAGAGAGACAGAGAGACAGAGAGAGACACAGAGAGACACACAGAGAGAGAGTGAGAGAGAGAGACAGAGAGAGACAGAGACAGAGAGAGAGAGAGAGAGAGAGAGACAGAGAGAGAGAGACAGAGAGAGAGAGAGAGAGAGAGAGACAGAGAGAGAGAGACAGAGAGAGAGAGAGAGTTGAGAGAGTATAGCCTACACAGTGGGCACTGCCCGGCTGGTGGAGGGGTGAGGAGGAATGCCTGGCCTGGCACAGCAGACTGGAGCTGGGTGGAGGAGGGAGGAGGGAGGAGTGTGTTCAGTCAGTGCTGCTGTGAGAGGAGAGCCACGCAAAGCCTCACCACAGAGCTCACTCAGCCTTTACTTACAGAGGAGAGGAGAGGAGAGGAGAGGAGAGAGGAGAGGAGAGGAGAGGGGAGGGGAGAGGAGAGGAGAGGAGAGGAGAGGAGAGGAGAGGAGAGGAGAGGAGAGGAGAGGAGAGGAGAGGAGAGGAGAGAGGAACGTCATACAGTCACAACGTCATATTGTTTTATCTGGATAGGTAAGGCCTATTGGAGCATGTGATGGTGGAACAGTGTGCTGAAGGAGGACAATTTTAAACAAAATTGATGATAAAGTTTCTAGGGCTGTGATAGAGAATTAAATTCCACAGCCAAAAGGTAAACAGTGAACCACTTGAAGGAAACCAGTTGAAATGAAATGATGGAGCCAGGAGTCAGAAGAAGTCGTCTGATATGATGTATTTGACATAGATCTTGGCCAAGAGATGCACTCTTGTATATTCACGGATGGATACACAGGCTTACATACATTGAACAGAAACTCAAAGATACTTATAGGACACACATCAGATTACATGTCTTGACGCACACTGGAAGGCCATTCTGTAGACTCAACCTATCTGTTATTCTGGCCCTGTAGAGAGCACCGAGGCACGGTGACAGGGCACAGTGTGCGATAGAGAGGAGCTGCAAATGTATGGTACAAGTTATCTAAATACGTCTGTCTGTGTATACAGGTTATCCAAATATGATGTCTATCTGTGTATGTACACAGGTCATCTAACTATGAAGTATGTCTGTGTCATAACTATATGTAACTAAAATGGAAATGTATATGAATATATTAATAACTAGTGATTGTCCAAATAAAGGCTAATGTGATGTAAATTTTCTCTATCAGGCTGCATCCTCATCTTGGAAAGGTGACCCCCATAACACACACACACACACACACGCACGCTCGCTCGCATGCACACACGCACACACACACACACGTGCGCGCGCACACACACACACACACACACACACACTCAGTAAAGGCGATCGAACATGGGCACATTTTTGAGACAATGAGTCAATGTGGAAACAATAATCAATAATAAGAAAAATAATTATGATATAACATGATGATAATAATACGGTAATATAATATGGTAATAGCAACAAAAACAACAAGACAATAATTACAACAAAACTAAAAACAATTATAGTAATATGAATTATAATAATGATAATTCATACACAGTTTATTCTGATGCTAAAGTTTTCATGGCAAATACATTATACACAGAACCTACTCTCAAGGACACAATGACACTGCCACCTTTGTGTTCAGCAAGATCATCTTCAAAAATGAACACCCGCTTATGATTTTTTCAGCATTTTCTGAAGATCGCGATTTAAAAAAAAATCACATTTCTGCTTCAAAAAATCATAAAAGTGGTGTCCATTTGTGAAGATGATCTATCTGAACACAAAGGTCTCCGTTTCATGAACTTTTGTGAACCACAGAGCTCATTTCAGGCATCTAACCAAAATCCCCAGACAAAAATCCCATTGACTTTGAGACGAGGGAACCAGCTAACTTCCGGGTTGGCTTACACATCATCTCTAATGGGTCCTCTATTCCCTCCCATTACTCCCCTTTGTGTCATAAACAGTTAGCAAACGTGACCCAATGCGAGGGCGCCCTGCCCCGCCCCGCCCCGCCCCGCCCGGCCCCGCCCCGCCCCGCGCAGGCCGGCCGGCTGCTTGCCTGCTAGGATTTGTTGTGGGCTGGGCAGGTCACCAGGGGCGCGCTGTAAAAGTTAGCTCGCTTTTTGTTCGTGCAGAGAGCGGTTGAATGGAGGTTGTGTGTGTGTGTGCGTGCGTATGTGTATGCCTGCGTGTGTATGCGTGCATGTGTGTGTGTGTGTGTGCGTGCGTGCGTGCGTGCGTGTGCATGGTACTATATGTGTGTGTGTGTGTGTGTGCGTGCATGGTACTATACGTGTGTGTGTGTGTGTGTGTGTGTGTGTGTGCGTGCGTGCATGGTACTATACGTGTGTGTGTGTGTGTGTGTGTGTGTGTGTGTGTGCGTGCGTGCTCCCCCAGGAGAAAAGAAGAGTCCTAATCTGTTTTCCTGGCTCTTCTTTAAAGGGCGAGCGGGACACACTGGAGGCTCCCTCTGATCTGCTGCCCCATCCATCCATCTATCCCTCCATCATCCATCCCTCCATCATCCATCCCTCCATCATCCATCCCTCCATCATCCATCCCTCCATCATCCATCCATCCATCCATCCCTCCATCATCCATCCCTCCATCATCCATCCATCCATCCATCCCTCCATCATCCATCCCTCCATCATCCATCCATCCATCCATCCCTCCATCATCCATCCCTCCATCATCCATCCATCCATCCATCCCTCCATCATCCATCCCTCCATCATCCATCCCTCCATCTATCCCTCCATCATCCATCTATCCCTCCATCATCCATCCATCCCTCCATCATCCATCCCTCCATCATCCATCCACCCATCATCCCTCCCTCTCTCCCTCCTTCCCTCGCTCCCCTCGTCTGTCTCTCGCTCCCTCTGCTTTTAGCCCTGGTTCCCCCGGCCCCCCGTCCCTATGCTCTCTCATCTGTTGTGTTGGCCCGCTCTGCTCTCTGCATGGCGACAGCCCCTGTCTCCACACACACACACACACACACACACACACACACACACACACACACACACTGCCATAAGAGCTCTGATTCCACTTAATCACTCCGCTTTTTATTAGTTTTCCCCTCGCAGGGTATTTTGTGTTCTGCGACGCCTTTATCTATTATGCTGTTTCAGATTTATCGCTTTAGGAGGCAGACTGTGTGGCACACTACCCACCAAATACACTGTGATCTCTCTGCGTCTGCCCGGCGTTATGCCTGTCTGCTTTCATCCCTTCAAAATTAAATGAACAAATACTCAGGCAGGGTGGCGCATGTGCCACACTCACTACTCGCACTTTCTTAGGAGTTTTCTCTGACGGGGTCTTTTGTCTTTCCCCGTTGCATTTATTCAGGGCACAGTTATAGAGGAAGAGTGTGTGGCAGAGTTTCTATACGCTGTGCTCCCTGGCTATTATGCTGCTGGCTAGTGCTTCGCTAAGCTTTTCCAAATTTCAAAGTAAAAATGAAAACTCACTTGTCTAACCTAACGTCAGGTGTGAGCACAAGAGGGAGACACCATTCGCCCACCTCTTAATTAATTGACACTCATTTGCACATTATTTGACGTGACGTGCAGTGCCTGTTCAAATCATGTTGTGTTCTAACGAGGCAAAATACATAACTTAATTGAGACTGTCAATAGCTCGAGATAGTGTACAAAGACTTCGGTGCAACGGGCTGTGCACCGCAGGCTGAGCTGCATATTTCTATTGGTTTGGTCGGACATGGCGTGCATAGCCAAAATATTTTTTCCGCAAAATGGCGGCGTACCATCCCAGCCCTCCATTTTGTTCTGTCACTGGATCCAGCCTGGATCCTGCACCTCACTTTTTGGACCGGCGCTCGCATTTTGAAAATAAACCCCCTCCCCCCCCACCCCCTCACTCCCCACCCCCCGCCGTTACCATGCAGCCTCGTCTGCTCATTGGCCGCCGTGCGTGTCGTTAACCTGCCGCACCAATCGGAAGGCGTGTCGTTAACCTGCCGCACCAATAGGAAGGCGCTTCCAGGGTGACGTTCCCTCCTTCTCCTCTCTGTTTCCAGGGGCTTCCTGTGGCCGGGGGAGGGGAGGGGTGGGGGGGGGGGGGTATGGGCGCTGGCCATCATCTCTACAGAACCGAGGAGAGAGAGAGAGAGAGAGAGAGAGAGAGAGAGAGAAATACTGGGTGAGGAAGTGCATAAGATGACGATTATGGATTGATAATCACAGACAAAGCAAGACATGTGGTAGCCATATTATACGCCACGACAGCCCCTCTACAAAGGATGATGGGGGGGGGGGGGATTGGGGACAAATTAATATTCATGACCCGGCCCCTCCCCCATCCCAAATCCCCCCGCTTCCTCTCTCTCTCCCCACCATTGGGTGGCAACACTTGGTAGGGCACATGGTGAGACAGCTGTTGCAGGGCAACATGGGCATCTGCGCTGCTACGTAGAGGAGTGGAGGGTACGAGGGGGGGGGGGGGGTGGTGAATGGGTATGTGTGTCTGTGCGTGTCTGTGTGTGTGTGTGTGTGTGTGTGTTGGGGGGGAGGGGGGCATCACCAAGACAGGGCACAGAGGGCATCAAGAGAGACATGGGAGAGAGAGAGAGAGAGAGAGAGAGAGAGAGAGAGAGAGAGAGAGAGAGAGAGAGAAGCCCTGAATCTGATCAGAATCAAACAGGCCAGAGGAAGCTGTTGCCTGTTGCACTCAGGAGGAGAAATAGAAATGATCAAATTGATAGTTCCGGTCCTTGATTGTAATTGGCTGAGCTGCGTTCAAAGCCAATTACACCTGTGACCGCATCACAGTATTACTTGCGCAATGTTAGCTAGTTAGCTAAGCCCGCTGTCTGTAACAATGTGCGTCAGCCTCAAAACGCCCCTGAGCGACTAAAACATTAGCTCGTTAACCATTTCGAGTCATGCTCTTCCTATTGGGGGGGGGGAGGGGGGAGGGGGGGAGGCATCAGCTTTAAAATCTGTTGTTCGGTTGTTGATATCTCAGCAATAATACGGCTATCCTTGCAGCTAAGCTATGGAGGGAATATTGTTGTTTCCGGCAAAACTTACGCTGTTTTTCCCGAGGTATCTCCTTGGTGTCGCTGACTGGAGGGGGGCTTGAAGGACTACATTGCTTGGCGGAAGAACGATTATTTATATCATCAATATTGTATTTTTTGTTGCTGTTCAAAACCTTACCAGGTAGGCTATATGTAGTAACCGCTTTATCAAAGCAATATTCAAGCCCTGAGAGGCACAATTTACAGTGATTTTACAATGGCTAAGAGGTGTTAGAACAACCCTGCTGTTGTAAAATCTGTGTAAGACACAGCCTCTTGGTTATTGCTTAAGTGCAGGAACACATCAGGAACACAGACTTTTCAAACGCCTCAGTCAGAAGCAACAGAGAACTTTCAACCAGTATCAGGCTGCTTGTCAGGTTATATTATCTGTGTGTCAGAGCAGTAGCGCTCCTGGCCTGAACCATGGAGGAGGACGATCCAGGATGGGTCAAATGCGGAGGACAAATTTGTGTGTGTAAATGTGTGTGTGTGCGTGTGCGTGTGTGTGTGTGTGTGTGTGTGCGTGTGTGTGTGTGTGTGTGTGTGTGTGTGTGTGTGTGTGTGTGTGTGTGTGTGTGTACTGGCTGTGTACTGGCTGCCGTGCATGTGTGGTGTGTCGTCTGCAACAAAACAAAGACTTTTCTTTTGTCTGTCTGTTTTCAAATTTGAATGACAGATATAGACAGATATGGTGAAAATTAGGGAGGCATTAGTGGAATAAATGAGCGATAACAGAGAGAGAGAGAGAGAGTATCCAGAGGGAGGGATGAAGGAGAGAGAGAAGAAACATGTCTTTCTCCCTGAGTCAGTCTATGGGTGAGAAGCAGCACCTGTCCTCCAAGCCGAGACAGAGAAGACATTAGCATGAGGAAACCAGGATGAGCTGCATGCTCCAAGACCTGAGCTACTACCTTTAGCACCTAACCCTCTCTCTCTGCCTCTCTCTCTCTCTTTCTCACACACACACACACACACACACACACACACACACACACACACACACACACACAGACCCCCCTTCATCCCCACCTTCCTCTTCAGAGAGAATGGGCGTTTTCCCAGGGTTATTATCCCATGCCAGGTGCCCCCTCCATCGCCCCTCCCCTCTCTCTCTCCCAGCACCTACCACACACTCCCTTGCCACCCAGCCCCCCCCACCCCCCACCCCCAAAGCGCCATAGCGCAGCCCCACCTCATGGTGCCAACGTGGGCAGCCTCTGCCTTGGCGTTGCCTGGGCCTTCTGGTGCCCCAGATAGCTGTGTGTGTGTGTGTGTGTGTGTGTGTGTGTGTGTGTGTGTGTGTGTGTGTGTGTGAGAGAGAGAGAGAGAGCACTGGCCCAGCTCTACATGGACAGAGCCAGCCCTTTAAACTGTGTCAAGGCTCCAGATGCTGGGAGAGACTGGGATTAACACACGTGTTTGTGAGCACACATATACACACAAACAAACACACACACAGACACACACACACAAACACACACACACACACGCACGCACGCACGCACGCACGCACACACAAACACACACACAAACACACACACACACACACACACACACACACACACACAGTATTGCCTCTATTGCGTCACATAATGTAGCTCGTTTCCTTTGTTGTGTGTGTTTTGCAGTGATTGTAAGCCTGCACTGCAGCTACACACTCAGTGATTGTTAGCCTGCATTGCAGCTACACACTAAGTGTTTGTTAGCCTGCACTGCAGCTACACGCTCAGTGTGTGTTAGCCTGCACTGCAGCTACACACTCAGTGTGTGTTAGCCTGCACTGCAGCTACACACTCAGTGTGTGTTAGCCTGCACTGCAGCTACACACTCAGTGTTTGTTAGCCTGCACTGCAGCTACACACTCAGTGTGTGTTAACCTGCACTGCAGCTACACGCTCAGTGATTGGCAGCTTATTCATACGCAGAAAAGGCCCATTGTCAGAATCCTTGGATCTGTTTCAATACTGCCGACTTTTTCTAAACAAATTCTCTAAACGCAGTGGTTCTCAAAGTGGGGTCCAGGGACCCCCAGGGGTCCTTGAAGGGGTTTCCAGAGCGAGCCAAACAATGAGAGAATATATGCCTACACTTTCAGGAATAACACATCTAAAAGCACACATCTTATCAGATGGGGGTCCGTCCATGGTCTATTTTGTGTCAGTTTAGGGGTCTTTGCTATGAAGAGGTTTGAGAACCACCACTGCTCTAAAGGCTCCTTCTAAACCTGCAAACCCTCCAACAAAGCTATCAGAGATCCTATGGCGATAGAGCTAGAATACAAAGCTATCAGAGATATGGTGATAGAGCTAGAAAACAAAGCTATCAGAGATCCTATGGTGATAGAGCTAGAATACAAAGCTATCAGAGATATGGTGATAGAGCTAGAAAACAAAGCTATCAGAGATCCTATGGTGATAGAGCTAGAATACAAAGCTATCAGAGATATGGTGATAGAGCTAGAAAACAAAGCTATCAGAGATCCTATGGTGATAGAGCTAGAATACAAAGCTATCAGAGATATGGTGATAGAGCTAGAAAACAAAGCTATCAGAGATCCTATGGTGATAGAGCTAGAATACAAAGCTATCAGAGATATGGTGATAGAGCTAGAAAACAAAGCTATCAGAGATCCTATGGTGATAGAGCTAGAATACAAAGCTATCAGAGATATGGTGATAGAGCTAGAAAACAAAGCTATCAGAGATCCTATGGTGATAGAGCTAGAATACAAAGCTATCAGAGATATGGTGATAGAGCTAGAAAACAAAGCTATCAGAGATCCTATGGCAATAGAGATAAAAGACAAATCTATCAGAGATCCTATGGTGATAGAGATAGAATACAAATCTATCAGAGATCCTATGTTTGTGTTTTGTTTTTCTTTTCCAGATTTTGTTAATCCCATTTTTATCCCATATTAGTGCTAATTTTTAATTGATTTATCCTGGTTGCTGCTCCACCCTCTGCCGATCTGGGGAGAGCCGAAACTGGCTCCATGCTTCCTCCGAGACATGGGCAGTAGCCAGCCGCTTCTTTTCACCTGACAGGGGAAGCTTCACCGGTAGGACATAGCACGTGGGAGGATCACGCTATTCCAACCAGTTCCCCTCCCTCCGAACAGGCGCCCCGAACGACCAGTGGAGGCACCACTTCAGCGACCAGGATATTGCATGTTTTGGTGAGGGGTTCCTATATGAAGGAAACCCCCAGGGGGCAGGGGGAGAACATGCAAACTCCACACAGAAAGGATCTCTGTCTCAAAAGATCCTATGGTGACAGAGCTATAAGACAAAGCTATCAGAGATCCTATGGCGGAGCAGCAGCCCCTGGCAATGCTGTAAGTTGGTGCTCTGATGCCAGCAGCACCTCTGAGAGAGGATTTGGATTAGACAGACAGAGAGAAGGACCTCAGAGACCTGACATACACACACACCCCAGTGTCCACACACTAGCCCTTGAGCAGCATGGCACTAGCCCGAGGGCATGCACATGCACACACACACACACACACACACACACACACACACACACACACGCACACACGCACACACGGACACACAAGCACACACACCAACACCAACCGAGTGTCCACCTACTGTTCCTTTAGTGGCCTGCCACTGCCCTTAGGGTACGCAGATTTACACTAATGCACACTCTCTCACACACACACACACACACACACACACACACACATACACACACGCACACACACACACACACACACACACACACACACACACATTCCACTGGTGATTCTGATGTCATTACTGAACCTAGCGAATAGGACAGAAGTGATGTGAATGAAGCCTGAATAAACCAAGACAGTGTAAATGGCTACACAGTGCTAATTACGTATAAGTATGTGAGTCCAAGTGTGTGTGTGTGTGTGTGTGTGTGTGTGTGTGTGAAGGAGAGAGAGAGAGAGAGAGAGAGAGAGAGAGAGTTTTCTCTGAGTGTGGGCATCTCTCTCTCTCTCTCTCTCTCTCTCTCTCTCTCTCTCTCTCTCTCCCTCGCCCTCTGTCTTGCTGAGCAGTAGTTATGGTGCCAGTTATGGAGTGTTTGCCATAGCAGGGAGCTGCCTTGGCACGGTGCCCTAATTTAGGGGGAATTAAAAAGCACTAGACAGGCCCCTTTGTGGCCACCGTGCGCCCGCTTTAATCTCCCCACGCCTCAGCGGGCAGCCGCAGCAGCAGGAGTGGGCACCGTGCCCACATGACCCCGGGCAATATGGAAATCACCAGCACCAAAGAAGAAACGCTGCTCCTCCTCCTGCACCGTGTGTAGCTACAGCACACACAGACATGCGCACTACCCTCCAAATCAAAACCGCAGTAACTACAATTTTGGTCAAAATTGAGTTATTATTGAAATTGAACTTTTAGATATCTATTTTATCGTGTGACAAATTTTCTAAGTTCAGTCTTGCTCTATATTTGAAAAAACAGAGTATAAAAGTTGCAGTAACTACGAAATCCAACCAAAAACCAGACAGCACTGCAGTAACTACACTTACTGCAGTTTGATTTGCTTTCACAGAGCTTCAGCTGGACTTAAACAGAGATAAAAGCAGTAACCACACTTTGAGGTGTAGTTACTGCGGTTCAGACTGGTTTTTGGTTGGATTTTGTAGTTACTGCAATTTCCCCGCTCTTTCCATAACAAAGACCAACATATCAATCACTCATAATGGCACAATCTGTTTAGTTAATCCAGTCAATTCCCAATATGAGAGCGCACTGACAGTTGTGCAAATTGTTAATGAATGAGTCTTCAGTGTCTTTAAAATCGTAAATGATGTATTCCTAGCTAATAATCCATAAGAGATCATGCAATAAAGAAGGGAATTGTGTTCTCCATTGGGAAGTGTTAATCTGGCTGTAGATAGTGATAATTGTTTGGTATCACTACCTAGCTCATCAGGACAAGCTTTGTAATTGCTGCATAAATTATCAACATTCAGACTCAGTCTGTAATTCATTTTATTCAAAATAATTGTAATATGCTATGTAATATACTGTATTATGTTCTTGTATGAATTATCAATCTGAAAAGCTGATCTGATTTGTAAAGAAAACCTGTTCTAAATTAAGATAATAAAACAACTGTGCTCATTAATTAATTGTGTCAGAAATTAATGATGACCAAAAAGCAACACCAGTGGTGAAGATGACATCAACTGACTTCAGGATTCCCTGAATTTATCTGTTACTCATCCATTTAAATGTTTTAAACATGTAAACAATAAAACGATTAAATACAGATATGATGTGGTATCGAAATCAAAACCGATTACAATTGTCTCATGAAAAACAAGACAGGAGAAGCACATTAGATTGTAGTTACTGCGCTTTTCCCTTGTACTACCTACACATCTGTTTAAGGTAATACACAGACAGAGTGCCGCAGGTGGTGAAGATTGGAAACCGCACATCCAGCATGCGCACCCTCAGCATCGGTGCCCCTCAGGGCTGTGTGCTCAGCTCTTTCCTCTTCCCTCTCTACACACATGACTGCACAGCCACCCACAGCTCCAACGTCATAGTGAAATTTGCTGATGACACAGTGGTGGTGGGGCTGATCGAGAACAACAACGAGACGGCCTACCGAAGTGAGGTGGAGAGGCTGACATCATGGTGTAAGAACAACAACCTGGACATGAATGTCACCAAAACAAAAGAAATGCTGGTCGATTTCAGAAGGAAGGGGCAGAGAGCACAGCACATGCCGCTGGAGATAAATGGGTCCACGGTGGAGTTCGTGAGCAGTTACAAGTACCTTGGTGTGCACATCTCAGCAGACATGACCTGGTCCACAAACACCACCGCGGTAGTGAAGAAAGCGAGGCAGCGCCTGTACCATCTTAGGCGGCTGAGGAAGTTTAAAATCTCTTCAGCGCTGCAAAAGTCCTTCTACACCGCCACGATTGAGTCTGTGCTGTCAGGATGCATCACTACATGGTTTGGTAACTGCTCCTCCCAGAACAAGAAGGCACTGCACAGGGTGCTGAGGTGTGCGGAGCGCATCACTGGATCTGCTCTGCCTTCGCTCGAGGACATCTACACCAGGAGGTGTAGCACCAGAGCCAAGAGGATGATCAAGGACGGTTTGCACCCCCACCATGCCATCTTCCAGTGGCTTCCGTCTGGCAAGCGTCTCTGCTGCCTCAAAACAAGGACTGAGCGGCTGAGGAAGAGCTTCCTCCCACCAGCCATACGGACCCTGAACTCCAAGTAGTTTTATCTGAACTTTATTCAGACTCCTTTTGCACTACATATAAAGACATTGCACTTTATGGACAAGCACAGTTTGCACTACAACTTAAATGTCCCTTAAATGCACTTTAACTGTCTACTGTACAGCAAAGTCATGGGCCGAGGCTTTTAAATTTCATTGTAGCTTGCTGCATATGACAATAAAGTTTCCTTGATCCTTGATCCTTGATCTGCATTTCTGGGGTCATAGGTCAAGTAATTGATAATTGTTTTGCCCCCAAAAAATACTTTAACGTATACATATTTAATAAGTGCATTGCCACTTTTCAACCTATATCTCATTTGGCTGGACAGTCAAAAAACTTTAAAGCCATTTTTCTCAGTTTCAGTGTTGGCGTAGTTACTGCGGTTATGATTTGTAGGGCATAACGCTATCACACGCGCGCGCGCGCACGCACACGCACACGCACACACACACACACACACACACACACACACACACACACACACACACACGCACACACACACACAAAACACTTCAAAGCTATCTTAAGCTAAATGTACGCACCAGGGGCTAGCTACGCCGCGGAGGGCGAGCCTGTCGGCATAGGCGGCGTGAGGCTCCCCCAAAATGTGACTCGGCGCAGCAGACGTGAACAGCGCAAGTATACTAATTCATAATGTAGATGATGGGGAGAGAACAGGCGAGAGTGAAAGCTATGAGCCGGTATTTATGCATTCTTCTTTCCTTGGGCTAACTTCTTAATTATTGAAATCATAGTGAAATCACACACTTTACTCGCTTTGCTGGGGACTCCCCTCAAGCTGACGTTCGAGTAAGTAAGTATGTCCAGCTGCCCCCTGTGCCGTACTAAACTCGAGGCCACGTTGAAACATACATCTTCTATTACTATCTAGATGATTCACCTCAGGCTTCGCCAATTCTAACAACTGGTAGCAGCAAGTCTCCCAAATGGTCATGTGGTCACCTGACCTCTCCCCTGAAGTGTTGTGAGAGGACTGTGCCTGGTGACGCAGGGTTAGTGCTGACCTAGCAAGCTAACTTGAAATAGAGATTGTGAGTTCCCAAACTCCAAACCACACATATAAACACAAAGGTGCCCGTTGTTAGCTCAATACAGTTGAAACTGTTGAAACGCAGACAGAGTAGGAAGGCTGATCCGTGAGCGGCTGCTTCTGGGATGCGGGTCGGGGTCTTAATCGGCCTCGGCTGGGTCTACTGGGCGAGGGCGTATGATGTTTGAAGAGACAGTTGACGGTCGGAGAGACGGCATCCGGTAGTACGGGGTGGGATTAGCACCCCATCCTGACTCTCTCATCCTGAAATCCACAAACGCTACGGATTAGCCTCCTGAAAATCTGTGCAAAGATCGGCGCGGCCTGGGGTCCTTCAGGCTAGAGCGAGGTGCTCGCCGCAGGCGAATGACGTGAAGCGCACAGGCCTTCTTGAGGCATCCTCTCTGCCCATGGTAGGCCTTTACCACGGGAGGGTCTGGTGAGACGTAGGAGGACCCCGGCCTGGAGTCACCCACACAGGGCCTTAGACCCTCCATGCACCAAAGGGTCTTACAATACTGCGGTGTAGCACTAACTCTATTGCAGTGGATTGGGCGTGATCAACCCTTAGGAACCCGTAGGAAGGCTGATCCATGAGTGGCTGCTTCTGGGACGCGGGTCGGGGTCTTAATCGGCCTCGGCTGGGTCTACTGGGCGAGGGTGTATGATGTAGACAGACCCGAAACACCTTAGGACCCCAGCTAACATCACTGATGACGCGTCCCAGCGCATGCTGTAGCATGTATTTTAAACCAAACTAAGATATTCCATTAAAAAAATATGTTTTATTTTTTCTAGCCACAGATTTAGCTACTACGAACTTCAGCTTTAGCTAATTGCTCCCTGCTAACATGAGTTCCTGTTGCCAAATCTGGCGAGAGTGTGTTGCTGAGACAGAGACAGGTCTTGAACAAGTTTATTTTTCTCCTGATCTGTCTGTCTGAAAAATGCCATTTTAGTGTCAGAATATTCTGAAGATATGTGGCTTCGGAGAATGGGCCGAATATTTACTTAATGAATATGGGGGCGAAAGAATCTGTCATAATCTGAGATCACGTTGACTTTTCCCATTGACTCCAATAGACTCGACTAAACGCGCCTGCCAAAATGACAGGAACTGAGTTGAAGTTGAACCGTCTTGCTTGAAATCCCATCATCTTTGGTTGAAACATGTTTCTCGCTTTAGTGTGTGGACATTCATTGACATAATGCATTCCATATGACGGTTAACTTAACCATCACAACTAAATGCTTAACCCTAACCTAAACCCAATTCTAACCTAACCACTCTTAAAACCAAGTCTTAGCCTTCAAACAGCCCTTTGAACGTGTGTGAGAAAGTGAGGACCGGCCAAAATGTCCTCACTTTCCTAAAATGTCCTCACTTCCCAGGTATAAAACTCAAATTGGTCCTCACTAAGACAGCTACAGGCTACAAGAACACACACACACACACACACACACACACACACACACACACACACACACACGGTCCTCACTAAGACAGCTACAGGCTACAAGAACACACACACACACACACACACACACACACACACGGTCCTCACTAAGACAGCTACAGGCTACGAGAACACACACACTGAAAGAGGGACAACACCCAACTCGCCATGGTACTTTGCACACTGTACTCGCACACATACTTACACATATGATTAGCAACATGAAAAGGTAATTGCAGGCTGTTCACATGTGAACATAATTACGCACACTGAAATACACACCCGCAAACACACACACGCGCACACACACACACACACACAGTCAGCCAACTTACTTCAGAAACAAGTTGATGCCATACGGGGCACGAAATGAAATACTCCCGTCGCTGTCCCTGTTGGCACACACGCACGCACACACGCACGCAAGATCACACACACACACACACACACACACACACACACACACACACACACACACACACACACACACTTAGGTCTTCACTCATCCAGAGAGAGTGTGTGTTCTCTTTTGAAGTGGAGGTGAGTGTAATGCTTGTCATGAGGTCATCCGTCAGGTCTAATGAAACTGGCAGACCCTGACACTGTCTCACTGGGCAGCACCGCTGGCGCCGCAAGCTAACTCAAGGAGAAATGGACTGATTTAATTACACAGCGAGGGCACACGCGGACACACACACACACACGCACGCACGCACACACACACACACACACGCGCGCGCGCACACACACACACACACGCACGCACACACACACGCGGACACACACACACACGCACGCGCGCACACACACGCGCGCACACGCGCACACGCACACGCGCGCACACACACACGGTATGGTAACACACCAGGCATGTCCAAAGTCCGGCCCGGGGGCCAATTGAGGCTCGCGGACCGATTTTAAGTGGCCCTCAAACTTGTCTGTCAAAATATACTAGCGGTATATGTGGCCCTCCACACAGTATTGGTTAATCAAGCAAGTTCACTCTTGGCAACGTTGTAGCAAAGACTTACCTGTGGAACGAGCGAGCCCACCTTGACTGGGCTGAAGCAGCAACAGGTCCATGTTTCTGGGCGGGCACTCTACAGTATGTGGCAGTGCAAGTAAGCCTATCATGGCAGAGGAAAAATAACGAGGATTAGCAATTGCAACGTTACTTGTAAACCATCTCAGCAGAGCAGACACAATAACAAAGGTTACAGATAAAACCAGGTTTTCAAGTATAGCTTTTGGGATGATATATTATTCCACAATGCATTCAATGTAGCTAACGTTAGCTAAGCCTAAAACAACTTACCTCTTATTCCACCTGCTTCTCCCAGGGCTCTCGCTTGCCATGGCCAGCAGATGTCTTCAGCGAAACAGCTCTGAATGTATGTCTCTGTTGTTGTTGTTGTTTCATCACTCTGAGCCATTCTTTGCACGGTTCAACAGCTGTAGGTACGTTAGCCCGGTGCTAACGTCATCTTGCGCTTACTGCATCCTAGCTGCTTTCAGTCAAATTTGCTGTCACATCGAGGCACCATACTGTACAATAAAGGTTCATTTATGGTTGCTGCGGTGTGCCGGTGTGCACGGTGCGGAGGGTCTGTGCGGCGAGAGCTCTGCAGAGGGTTCCGAGCGCAGTTCCGAGGCTGATTGGCTAATGGTTGCCATGTCACTTGGTACTAGGGAAGTATTCTCTTCATGCAAACTGACAAACACACCAGGGGCCGGTTGCACCAACTGGTCTTAACTATGCCTGGTCGTAACTCCTAGGTCGGTCTTAGTTAAGACCAGTCTTTAGAGTGGATTTACGCCTGTTGCACCAACACGGCTTACGTCTGGTCTTAACTACGCCGGTCGTAGCAATGCGCTTCGATGTGAATTGCCAGGGAATGCACCCTGATTGGAGCTCACTGCCACTACGCTCTCTCAGCCACTACTGTAAGTGCATCACTACACTACACTCCTCCCACCTTCCCTCGCTCCGGGGGAAAAATGGCGGCGATTGAGCCAGACAGACAGTCTGAATGAAATTGAATGTAACATTCCCAATTATATGTATAAAATTCTAAAAAAATTAACGGCAACATTTGGGAAGGCTAAGCCACACAACTAGTTCGTTGTAATCTAACATCATGCTTCAAAAGACGGAGAACTGGCTGTGTTACGACGATGACGGTAAGGACTCAAAAAGGTCTCCGCGGAGATCTCTGTTACAGGCAGGCGCTACGCCTCCTCCTGACCAGGCGTAGGAGTTACGCCCGGGCGTAGTGAAAAGAAGGCTTAAGCCGTCTTGGTGCAACCGGCGTAGCTGTTAGGTCGTAACGTTACGACCAACTTAGCTTAAGACCAGTGTAAGACCAGTTGGTGCAACTGGCCCCAGATCAGGGAAGTGTCTGGAAGTGCTAGAAAGGACGAGCGGTAGGCCTACTACTCTTAACGTAACAACATGCGTCTCTTTAGTCGTGTCTGTGCATCAACAATACATGTGAACAGTCGGAAAGCACGTGTCGTAAAACATTTGTGTTTCAACAATGCAATCTTAGATCATGTGACTGTGCAAACCCCAGTTCATGGATATAACATGATCCCCCCCTTTCACAAAAATCAGGTGTGATACTCCGTCACAAAGTCATTCAAGTGTCTGGGCCTTCGCCTGAGTACGTACTGGGCGGGGCTCACGCTCTGGCACTGGTGGTGGTGGTTCTCAGTCTTCTTCAGGTGGAGCCTGAGGGACTTGGGCTGCTGCAGCAGCATCCATCCATCCATGCAGCAGGCAGTACCTGAGGTCCTGAGGTATCGCCTGTGTCCTTGGTGGGGGGTGGACTCACTCTACGGAGATGGCTGGCATGTCATGGCGAAGCGTCCGCGAGTTGGAATGAAGCTGCGCCCAGCTGACGGGTAACCTGGATCGGGGGAGACGAGAAAGATTGGAGCCTGTTGTTGAGATGACATTGTCTTATTCTCACCCAGTCCTTAGTGGCGCTAGCAGGCGGCTTGGCTCGACGAGACTTGTCAAAGCAGGTCTTCATGCTCTCTTGCTGAGTCGCTGCTGCAGCGGCTGCGGCACCCAAAGCACCAAAGCACCAAAGCACCAAAGCAGACTGCAGCTGAGGAGGAGGCTGAAGCTTGTGCAGGGGCAGCCGGAGGTCCAGGCCCAGCATCAGTGATGGTGGAGTGTTGTGAAGCCCGGTAGTGCAGGAATCTTTAGAATCCAGCTCTTTGTGAATGTGCAGCCCTGTGCTGTAAGTGCCCTGATACCATGTTTGAGTGTCTGGTTGAGGCGCTCTACCACCCCATTTGCCTGGGGGTGGTAGAACATTATATAATATAATATAACATATAATATATATAATATTAATTAATATATCATTTATAATATAATTTATATATATATATATATATATATACGGTATATATATATATATATACGGTATATATATATACGTTATACGGTATATATATATACGGTATATATATCTATACGGTATATAATACAGGAGACCAGGTGATGTCATGTTTTTTTTTGCAAATTATTACAGTATTGACTTTTGTTTTCCTTACAGCAATTTCCGTTTACTACAGCAATTTCCGTTTACTCTACTCTATTTTTTAAAAAGTTTTTCCTGTTTTCCTGTTTTTTACTTGTTCCTGTAGTACTGTAGTACATTCTAGAGGTAGCCTACCATTCCTATTTTGTAATGGGAACTTTACTTTACTGTAAAATAATACAATGTACACATTTCCTATAAAATGAACACAAAACACACACACACAGCAAAAATCTAGAGAGCACCACATGATTCACTACATGAAAGATTGCCATATAATGACACATCTACTGTAATGCTACTTCTCTTGTTAGTGGTTTTGAGGTAATTGTGTTATGAGTGACAAAGTGTTGCTGTTGGAAAAGAGCAGTGTTCCTCTCTTGATGTTGACACATGCACTATTTAGGCTAATTGCTGTATGAAATGATCTAACTCTTGTGCCAAGCTGCCAGGTGTCATTTTGACTCTGCGTGCTCTGCCTGGTATAGTGGCTTGACGGCAAACCTCAGGAACAAACTGCAGCTGATGCAAAATAACACCATTCGTTACTTATTAGATGCACCTCCTAGAACTTACAGTATGTAACGAATTCAAGAAGGTGGGCCTGCTGCCAGTGCACCTCAGGATAGAACAGCTGAAACTCAACCATATGTATAAGGTCATAATGGTACTGCTCCATGCTACCAGGGCTAGCAGATAGTCATGATCCATACACAGCATGGACACAACACCAGGGCCAGTGTGCGCTCATGTATAGCACCACGAGTAAACAGCGCGTAGCTCGGAGCTCCTCCTTTTACACAGGGACCTTACTGTGGAACAGCCGTCCACTGCATCAAACTCTCAGTCTTGAGGGGTGTTTAGAGGTCGGGTCCACACGCTCATCTCTGGAGCAAGCTGACCGGATAGATGACTAAATATGGAAGATTTTGACTATATTCTGTTTATATCCCTACTGTCCTGTTTTTAAAACATCAGGGACCATGTTGGAAATAAGTGTTTCCACTTTGACATGCTATCCCCTGGATATTTTATTGTCTCTAATATCCACCAATAAAGTCAGTCAATCAATCAATCAATCAAGCAAGCAAGCTGTGTGTTGGTACAGTCAACAGTGTGAAGAGTTTGGAAAAGCAAACTCTGTTGGGCAAGTTACTGAAAATTACAATTAGTTATAGTTACTAGTTACTTGTCTCAAAAAGTAATTTAATTACATTACAAATGACTGCGTAATAAAATTAATTAGCTATAGGGGAAGTAATTTGTGCATTACTTTTAAAAGTCTGCTTTGATTTTCATTTTCGTATTAATGCACACATTATTTTAGTGTTGACATACTGTCAAATTGTATCTATACGTGCATGGGATACTTGAACATTTGCTTATTGGGGAGGCTTATAGCCTACTCAGGTCATTAGCTTCTGGGGCTTATAGCCTACTCAGGTCATTAGCCTCTGGGGCTCTGGTTGCACCTGCGGCGTGTGGAGCATTTTTGCCAGCCAGGGAGGCGGCTTCTCTCCCCGGACTGCTGTAGGTCCGATGATCATCAAATCGGATAATCCTCTATAGTTATATAGAGTCTAGCTATTTTTACGTCCTATAGTAACTCTAGCCCATCTAAAACTTCAGTGAAAAAAGTTATTATAGATTAGATTAGTTACTGGAAAAAGTATGTTAGAACTAGTTAGTCCCAACACTGCTCAGTTAAAAGTTAACTGTAGTCCAGTATAATCAGAATCAGAATTATTTTATTCGGCCATAGTATCTTTGCACAGAAGGAACTTGACTTGTAGTTGGTGAACGCGTTATGAGATATAATCAACACAATAAATACTAATCAAATTTAAATGTATACAAGATATGGACATAATATTTACAGCCAAGTGTGGCAGAGTATAAAGTTAGCAAAGTGACAGGTACAAGTACAAAGGTGGCAAAAGTACAGTTATCAGAGATGGCAATTTGAGCTAAATCTATACACGGTACAGAGTATTAACAGGTTATATTCACAGGTTATATATTGTATTGCACATGTTAACTGTATATGGAGGTGCATGTTTGATAGATTGAGGCAGACTATAATCTCCAGAGCAAAACTGATTGAAGGAGCCATTAGTGAGCTCGCTGTCCATCCTGACTGCAGGTTCACAGTGTTCCCCTCCCTAAAACAAAGACCCACTTTGGCCCTGGACTCTCTCTCTCTCTCTCTCTCTCTCTCTCTCTCTCTCTCTCTCTCTCTCTCTCTCTCTCTCTCTCTCTCTCTCTCTCTCTCTCTCTCTCTCTCTCTCTCTCTCTCTCTCTCTCTCTCTCTCTCTCTCTCTCTCTCTCTCTCTCTCTCTCTCTCTCCTCCCCTCCCTCTGTCCATTTGTCTCCCTACTGGTTTCACTTAATAAGCTTCAAAGGTTTCTGGGCAACGTGGTTAAAAAAAAGTAACCATGGCATTTATTTGGCAGGCAGCATCTTCCCTCTTGCTGAGGATATGGGGTTGCCATGACATCGGTGGGCACCTTATAAAGCATACTATTGTGTGTGTGTGTGTGTGTGTGTGTGTGTGTGTGTGTGTGTGTGTGTGTGTGTGTGTGTGTGTGTGTGTGTACGTACATGTGTGCGTGTTGGACATCTTGTGCCAACCTCGGCTAAATGCTTAGACACTAGTAGGAAACCCAGGACCGCAGCCATGCCAGCCACAGAGCACAATTACCCGCCAACTCATGCTTACTATATCACACACACACACACACACACACAAACGCATGCACGCACATTTTCCTATACTATGTTATCGTATAGCCTAGAGACCATTGAAGTATAAGAGTTTCAAGAAGATTATTTGCTTTAAAGTACAGTCATTTTGAATTATTCTGGCAATTTGCACTAAGTCTTGTTGATGCAATCAATGCTTTTCAAACTAATGAAATATAAACACAAGTAAGTTTTCTGCTATGAGACATAATGGTGATATACAGTATTCAGTGCATATGGATAGTTAAAAAACTCATGCCTGAAAGTCTCAAACAAATGAGTAAATTCTGATGATCAATTAATTTATTCATTTATTTTGCTTTGGCACCACAAAATCATAATATCTTTTATCTGTTTCCTGTGTGTGTGTGTGTGTGTGTGTGTGTGTGTGTGTGTGTGTGTGTGTGTGTGTGTGTGTGTGTATATGTTTGTTTGTTTGGGTGAGTTTGTGTGTGTGTGTGTGTGTGTGTGTGTGTGTGTGTGTGTGTGTGTGTGTGTGTGTGTGTGTGTGTGTGTGTTTCATGTAAACGCACTATAAAATAAGTAGAATTCCTGCTGTTTTATGTGATAGTACCGTGCCCTGACCTGAAAACCATCTTTGTCTGAAGTGAAACTACAGTTAGTGGTCTCCATGTGAAATGAATAGGAGTCATAATGTGAATCATCACAGCATGTCTCTAATTGTGGTCAAACCCTTCCTACCATAAAACAAAGTGGTCGTGTTAATTTGGGTTTATTAAAAATTATCCCGTCGTAATTTTTGTAACAGTTATAATTCACATTTAGTCTGCATTAGTAGAACCAGCTGACAAAAAATTGGGAAAAAAAAATCTGCCTCAAATCTCTCCTTGACCTGACTCATACAAACTATAAAGCCATAAAGGCCCACAAAAGACAACCTAATTGTACTGTACATAATGGTGACCTCAAACATACAGTAGACCCATTCAATCCTATGGACAGGGACTCTGGTGGCCTCTAGTGGTTTGTATGTAACATTACATTGTATCCATAGATTATATGGACACCATACTGTACACATGGGAGGCTGATTTGTTCTATAAAAGACTATAAAGACACTGATATAGTGACATTATGGTATTGTTGGCTGAATTAGGCTAGAAGAACTGCATGTGACTACGATGAGTTGGAATTGTTTTTTCCTTGCACCTTCCAAACCAAATATGACCAAACATTGTTATTGAAAAACATAGCTTACTTGCAATGCAGACCTGTATCAGAGCAAGTCATTTAATTCTCATGTTTCTCATTGTTTTTGCTCCAAGAACCAACCATGCTGAAAGTGAATAGGGTTACAGTAGTTACCCACTAAAAACACACCAGTGATTTCCCCAATTATACATCCTTCTAGATAACAACAACAACAACAACAACAACAACAACAACAACAACAACAATAATAATAATAATAATAATAATAATAATAATAATAATAAATACACAAATAAATAAATAAAAAAGTAAATAAATAAATAAATAAATACATACATACATACATACATACATACATACATACATACATACATACATACATAAATACATAAATAAATAAATAAATAAATAAATAAATAAATAAATAAATACATACATACATACATACATACATACATACATACATAAATACATAAATAAATAAATAAATAAATAAATAAATAAATAAATACATACATACATACATACATACATACATACATACATACATACATAAATACATAAATAAATAAATAAATAAATAAATAAATAAATAAATAAATAAATAAATAAATAAATAAATAAATAAATTCCTTTTGACAGCACTGGTTTCCAACCTGGAGACATACATGTGCCATGAGATTTAGTCAAATTGACACGGAAAATAAACGTAGCAGTGTAACTTCATTAAAATCTAATTAAATGTGCTTATAATCACATGTTTTACCCTCCGAGCTAATGCTGTCTGTGCCATGTCCAGCAGCTCAGAGTTTACTGCCAAAGTTTGCCTCAGCTCCGAAAAGGCTGAGAACTGCTGCTTTGCATAACTCATTCAGGAGAATATACAGTAGTTGTGTCCTATAACGATGCTAAAAAAAACAAATACCGGTTCCATTTCAAAACAGAGATGCCTTTCCTAAAGTGAGACAAATGATATGTTTGGGCCTGGAGGTGAGCATAGAGGAGGAAGGGAAAGAGAGGATTGGGTAGGCTTTGGGAAATAAGCCTCTGACCAGTTCTGCAATGGCAGTGGATATGCCATTACTAAGCTCTGTTCAGCTTGGGTTCACCCCCACAGTATGAAAGACCCTACGGAGCTCAAATCATATAATTCCCCCTCTCCCCAAATCCCTCCCTGGGACCCAGAACACGAGTTTAATAGTTATTCTTATTACTCATTACAACTGCCGGGAGCCTGAAAAATAAAATAGTTGTTTTTCTGTTGATCTGTTTACGCTCGCCTGAGGGCCGAAGGAGCCAAGGCTCCAGAGTAAAAAGAAAAAGGAAAAGAGAAAACTTTCTCTCTTGCGTGGAGCCAAAGTGGACTTATTATGTTACTGATGGCAGAATTCCCAGTGTGGAATTAGGACTTTGAGCTCCGATAACGTTCCTGAATCCCAGCACGGTGCTGCTTTTACTGGTGGTGGTCCCACACTGCTTTCTCTCTTGCCCTGAGCCAAACCAACCCAGGAATTAGTCATTAATAGGGGTACAACTTTAGGCTGCTACTGTTGTTGCTAGCGCTTCCCATGCTGACAAGGTATTGGTTATATTGTTGCCAACGTCTCCCATGCTGATGAAATATTGGTTATAAGTGTTGGGATATACTACATATTACTAGTTACTTTCATTTAAAAGTAATAAGTTACCTTACAATATTACTGTCTGTGTAGAGTAACTCGTTACTTATTATTACTTTTGCATTACTTTCACCAAAATAACAGCAGTAGCAGCCCTGGAACCATCCCGAAAAATAATTTAAACTGTCTTGAAGTCAGTGTAAACTGTCCAAAATTCTAAATGTTATCCTTTTCCTTTGTTATTGTCATCTATACTGGTTATTTGCATAAAGAAAAACCAATGTTATTAGAAAATTATTGTATCTTTATTCAAATATGTGCTTTGATTAAAAAAATTTTTTAACTCAATTTATAACTTGTACTTGACAAAGTAACTGGTATAATATTACTGAAATCCTAATAAGTTATATTACTGTGTTACTGCTAAAAGTAATATATTACATATAATATGTTACTTTTGTAATGACCCCAACACTGTTGGTTATATTGTTGCTACCGTTCCCCATGCT
>NC_139646.1:21304211-21306711 GCF_964638095.1 Poromitra crassiceps
ACAAAAATGTAGCAGAATAATGATACACTTGTGCTCCAGACTAGTTTATGGGTGAGCCTCACTCTCAATATGAGAGCCAAGTGTCAGGTAACACTGCACTGTATGAGAGACACATGCCACAACATTGGATACATTATTATATACCGACAGTCACTGATGATACTTATTGCTATAGGGTGCAGATTAAAATGAGCGTGCAGATACAGGCATGTTGGAGATGAACGAACGAACACACACACACACACACACACACACACACACACACACACACACACACACACACACACACACACACACACACACACACACACACACACACACACACACACACACACACACACACGTTACATACAGTGATAGGGCCGGGGTCAGGCCGGGACACAGGTTACCACAGGGTTAAAGCCTCCTGCACATGAGAAAAGCAGCAGAAACAGATTTAAGAGAGAGCTGGATGCCAAGAGTGCCATCTGTTTTAGTTCCCCCCCCCCCCCCACACACACACACACAAACCCTCTCCCAGTTCCCTCTCTCCTCTCCTCTCCTCTCCTCTCCTCTCTCCTCTCCTCTCCTCTGCTCTCCTCTCCCCTCCCCTCCTCCTCTCCTCTCCTCTCCTCTCTTCTCTCTTCTCCTCTCCTCTCCCCTCTCCTCTCCTCTCCTCTCTCCTCTCCTCTCCTCTCCTCTCCTCTCCTCTCCTCTCTCCTCTCCTCTCTCCTCTCATCTCCTCTCCTCTCCTCTCTTCTCTTCTCCTCTCCCATCCCTCACTCCTATCTCTCTCTCTCCACACATCCCCCTGATCCCACCTCACACACATACAGTAGGCTACATATTTTGTCAACAGCAGAATATCAGCGTTCCCTCTGTGTTGTCCTCGCACTGCTGCAACGCTGATCACAAATCAAAGATGGTATAGATATACCGGGGAACGGGGGTGGGGGTGGGGGGGGGGGATGGGAGAGAAAGATGGGGGATGAGAAGTCCAAATCTGGCAACCGTCTCAAGTGTAATGACACCTCCATCTCTATGGAGAAGCATCCCCTTTTGTCTTCACTTGCATGGGAGCTCTTTCTTTCGGGCTGTTTTGTTCCCAGAAAGCCCATGGAACATTTGCCAACATTTTTAAGAGCTGCGAAAAAGCGTGATTCTTTTTTTTCCCTGCCGGGTTTTTAA
Source organism: Poromitra crassiceps (assembly GCF_964638095.1). NCBI lineage: Eukaryota > Metazoa > Chordata > Actinopteri > Beryciformes > Melamphaidae > Poromitra > Poromitra crassiceps. The sequence goes on from NC_139646.1 coordinate 21,305,379, forward strand.
AGTCTTCCACCTCGCAGGTGTTTCTTCTTAAGGCGTCTCCACAATGCCAAAGCTCGTCTTGGCTCGTCTTGAATGCCGGGGGCCTCGAGATAGAAAAAAAAAAAAAAAAACAGGGTTTGGAGAATCTTATTGATTAGCAGTTAGCAGTTGGTCAGTTCCCTTTTCTTTATCTCTCCACCACTTTCTGCCTCGTGTGACTTGGACTTGTGACTAGGACTCGAGTCGCACTAAGTCGCACACAGTGACTTGAGACTTGACTTGGACTCTATAGCTCAAAGACTTGAGACTTGACTTGAGACTCGTACTCAAAAGACTTGAGACTTGACATGGACTCTATAGCTCAAAGACTTGAGACTTGACTTGAGACTCGTCCTCAAAAGACTTGAGACTTGACTTGGACTCTATAGCTCAAAGACTTGACACTTGACTTGGACTCTATAGCTCAAAGACTTGAGATTTGACTTGGACTCTATAGCTCAGACTTGAGACTTGACTTGGACTCTATAGCTCAAAGACTTGAGACTTGACTTGGACTCTATAGCTCAAAGACTTGAGACTTGACTTTGACTTGCGAAAAAGTGACTTGTGAGCATCTCCGCCTCCCATCTCCGCTCACCTTTGGGACTTTGTCAATAGGGGGATGAAAGCCTTTGTAGGACAGGCCAGGAAAAGAGAGCAAGAGAGAGCTATAACTATAACTCAACTTAACCTGAACTATAACTCAACTTAACCTGAACTATAACTCAACTTAACCTGAACTATACAACTTTACTATAACTTAACTTCACCTTAAAGCCCTCTGCTCTTTCACAGGGAGTGAGTGGGCTTGAACCAGGCTGCAGATTTGGGTATGACTGAGCTCTTTTGAAAGATTGTGACATGGCCTGTGTGTGCCACAATGTAATGTGTGTGTGTGTGTGTGTGTGTGTGTGTGTGTGTGTGTGTGTGTGTGTGTGTGTGTGTGTGTGTGTGTGTGTGTGTGTGTGTGTGTGTGTGTGTGGGGGGGGGGGGGGGTGTGTGTGTGTGTGTGTGTGGGGGGGGTGTGATAAGATTTCTCCCTTTTTATTGATAGCCAAACATTTCCTCATTTAAGCACCTAACAATAGAAAGCCTAAATTGATAACAGTTCTCTCTCTGCCTGTCAGTGACTTACAAGCATTTCCTCATTGAAGGCCTGTGTGCACTGTTGAGAAAGCATACGTGAAAATGAAACTAAAAATAGGAGCGGGCTGCACACACACACACACACAGCCACCACATGTTTCTTTGAATCTTTTGCTCATAGCTTATTGCTCATATGGAAAAACTGTGGATACTCGAAGGTTAAAGCTCC